>NW_008672585.1:373-32425 GCF_000695815.1 Acanthisitta chloris | reverse complement strand
AAACTTTCTTCTTTATTCTTCCTGTCAAGTCATCCTGTTCCTCCCAGCAGGCTGCAAACGCAGCGTGTACAGCAAACCAGAGTGGGAAAGCTTGGGATTGGTTTTTGCGACTTCCAAAGTCAACAAAAAGCTTGATGTTAAGTCAAACCTGCAAGGCCTTGCAGCTTCATGGAACCTTTCTGCCTGTGATTTCAAAAGGTTTGAGATCATTCTCCAACTCAGCTCTGATCAGTGGTGTTTCTGAGTTTTGGTGTAGGAAGTCTTGTTACAGCCTGGGTTTGGGGCCAGCCACTTGTGGGTGTGCCCATCTCATTACTTCCCCCTGGAAAGATTGTGGCTGTGATGTTGATTTTCAGATGTGTGTAAGGCTCAAAGTGTGGCATTTTAGAGTCCCAAACTGACATCTTTTTTGTAGAGGGTGAGGCATGAGGCTTGAGAAAAAAAATTGCAGGGTCTTTGAAGTGCAAAGCTTTGAAGTTTAAAAAGAGCTAACAAATTCCTGTTCCAGTTCACTGTGGAATATCTGGAAGGTAAGACTTTTAACCAAGGAGACCGGATAACATTGAAAAGCAACAGACTAGGGAAGTGTGGCTTCATGTTTTAACTGTTTATGCAGTGATGGAGAAGGTGAGCTTGATAAAAAAGGTGTGTAGTGAACAACACTTTCAGCCTCTGCCTTCCTTCTCTTCTACTTGAAGGCTTTGAGTGCATTCAGATCACTGACATAAAATGTGTATGTGGTGGAAGGGGGAGGGAGGAATTTCTCTCTTCCCGTTGCTATTGTGTTTTGTTATGTTTTGTGCTGTTCAGTTTGTCTCCAGGATCAGAGAAATGACTCAGAAAGTTATTTCCACAATAGGAGAGCATGGGAAAACACAAACATTGGTCTCTTAAAGACATATGATCCTGTTTATTACACACTGATACACCTTGCCTTCTAGTCTCTTGGAATTGCTGCCACATGAGTCACCTTACTCCTTCCTCTAGTACCCCATTTGGATTTTGCACCTTAGGCCTTTCTTTCCCTCTAGAAAATGACACAAAATTTCCCAACACTATACTCCTTTCTTATTTTTCTATACTTATCTTCCCCCTCTTTATTTTCCCTTCCCCATTTATTGCAACTTTCATCTGTTCCTCATGTTTTATCATCTCATTCCTCTTACTATTCTGCCATACACCTGAAAATCTCAAACCAGTACCATCTCTCATGTCCTTCAGTTGGGCCTTTTGTCTCAAAGGTGTTCTCACATCCACCAACTTTGGCATACTGCACCTTCCCTTGACAGATGTCCCAGTCATATGTGGTAGACCATGGAAAGACCTGGTAGACCATGAGAAGACCACTTGATCTAGCTCTGATCAAGCCAGTTGGGCATTATAAGCCTTTGAGACCCTTTGGAGTATTCCTCCCATGTACTAGTGCAGCAGGCCCAGACCTGCTGCGGTGGCTCAGGCAAACACAATTATCCAGTGGAGCAGAGAGGAAACGTCAGCTCAGCAGAAATCTGCCAGCAACAGCATCTCAGAGCCTCCCTCAGCCCAGCCCCTGGTGCCAACCTCTCTCTTCCATTGAACAGTTGTTCCAGCCAGTGGGAGCCAAAGATTAAATCTAACTCCTGCCAGTGCCAACCAGGTAGGGCAGGTTAATCCTTTATTTACAGTGGTGATGAGGCAGCAATTATACTCTAGAGCTGTTTTCTCTTGGTCAGGTAGGGCTATTAGTAAGATGATTGTTTTGGTTTTGTTGGCAGAACTTTGGGGCCTGCTTTTGCCTAGAACCCCACTCAAGTTTTCTCAAGTCTCTTTTCTTCACTCATTTTTTTTTCACTGAGTTACCCAAAGCACAAACCTGGCTCCCAAAGCCAGTGTTCCTTCATGCTTCCTTCTTGCTGCTCAGATATCTGGGCCTGCAGATATCTGCACCTTCCTGGTGCATGGATTGAGAAACCTATCAAAACAATTCCTCCCTTTATCCTCTTAGCTGTGCCAGCAATGCATTGTAGCTAGCAAACACATGTGCTTGCCTGCTTGAATTACTGTTTGACTTCACTCCCCTCTCTACTGCTCTTGGAAAAGTCTCTGGTTGTCTTTGGAGGTGCTGCCTAGCTTGCTCTGCAATTCTTTAGGAAGTCCCACATGTATTCTAGTGCCATATAAGCCTTTCCAGTCAGCTGCTAGAAGCACTTGTCTCATTGTCGTCACCTTGTTTTTATTTCAGTCTCCATCTTCTCTCACTTTTCTGTTTGTATTGACTGTGTATTTATATTTATGTCACTTTAATCGCTTCCAGTCAACTAGCAGAGCATGCCATGGGTGTGGTTTCTTGAAAACCCAGGGAAATTAACCTTAAGGTGGACTACTTTGAAGCCAGACATGATACACAAGTAAATGAAAACAGGAAAATCCCATCCGAATTCTAGCATTATGATTTGCTTCTCTTCTGAATTGGTGGAGCTCTGCCAAGTCTATGAACATTTCACAGCAAATGCTGAGTCACAGGCAAGACAGCAGCACATGCATTTAGGGACTGGAGAAGTTTCTTTTGTAGGTGAGAATGTGTTAATATACGTGTTTTGGAGTGTGGGTGTCTGGCACATAACATTACAGTATCAAGGCAACAACTCCACACATAAATGCAGGTCCTTTTGGAAGGAATCGTTTCTTTTTTCATTCTTTTAGCAAGTTTAGAAAACAATCTTTGCTCTTCAGTTATCAAACATGAGGTGGAGCTTTCATGTAGGAAAACTTCTGACATGCTACTCTCTAGGGCCTGTTTTCACAAACAGTGCCTAGAAGTGTTGTGTAACTTGTATTTTCAAGAAACTTCAGACTCACTCCTTCACAGAAAAGAGAAGCAAAGGTCTCTATCAACTTTGTACTAGGGGGGGATGTGCTAAGGGGTCTTGTTTCACTAATGCTGGACAAACAGTGAATTCAGATGGAGTGAGTGGCCAAAAACTGGAGTAGCAGCAGAGGTTAGACATGTCACACCCTTTCTGTGGGAGCAGACTAGCAAAAAAACAACTGGACTTTTAAAGGAGTTGCCCAGTCTATCTGTTCAAGGGTGAAAATTGGACTAAGAATTGTGAATGGGGTCAGAGGACATCTGAGGAAGCATTAAGGGAAAGATTGCCTGGGGCAGGGTGGTGTTAGTTCCTCCAGAGGATCTGAAATAGAGGAAGTCCAACAGACAGAGTGATGCACAAGCTCTGCAAGGGAACTTCAGCTCACTCAGGTATTAGATCATCTGCCAGGATGTTTGCTGGAGGATTCTCACAACCTGAAAGCTTCAGAGAGTCCTGTGCCTGACATTTCCCAGTTACCACACAGACATTGAGAAGAAACAGTGAGAGGCTACATCATGCTAATATTTTTGAGAAAGTTGCTCAGATTTCTTGTTTCAATTTCCTCAGCTTAAAATTAGGAAAGAACATTTCAGGATGTTGTGAGATGACATTAGTACTGTTTTGACAGGACATTGTCACTTGCAGAGATGATACCAGGAATGCATAAAGAACTAGGCTTTGAAGGAAAGGATGGCTGACTTTGAACTTTGTCATGCACATTAATCCCATAAACATCTTGTAAAGAAAAATACAGTATATACCAGCTTTGAGACAGGAATTTCTCTGTGCAACTACGAAATACCAGTTCAAGCAGAGAAGAGTATAAAAAACCCCATCACAGAAGCTTTTTTTGGTTAAAAATAATCCCATTTGAAACAATAGCACTGGGTGAAATTTAAACAAAGATAACAAACAAGATATCAAGCCTCAAATAACAGCAGAAATTGATGCTTTCAAGGTGATACATAGAAAAGGAAATTATGAGAAAACCAGTATTTCATAGTTATAGGTTTTATTTTGGAAAATGTAAACATCACTAACCATGCATACAAGTTAAGACAACATTTTACAGTTAATTTTCTTCCTTTTTTCTTTCTTTCCTTTTATTGTTGTTGCATAGGACATTATCACAATATATAATCTATGCGGTACAAAATACATAAAAAGTTACAGCAGAGCAAGAATAGATGAACATAGAACTGTACAACTGTAATACTTCAATGTAGTGATTTCAAGAGTTGAAAAGTGACCCATGGAAGCATTCATGTGCTGCTGATAAAAACTGTACAAGTGAAGATGACACCAGTAGGTTTATAGTTCACCCAAGCTGGAAGTCTCTATGTAAACACCTGCACACTTACTGGCACACACGTTCTCTGTCACCCATACAGACCTGTGCTTGTGAAAAAGCACATATGCATGCACTCATATGTCCTCCAGAATGCACAACATACACAAGTAAATGCAGCTGTAACCAGAGATGAAATCTCAAACAGGTTCAAACTTTTCAAATGGCAATGGCGTTTGGATCTAGGGATTTGGTTCAGACCCATCACCAGTTCTAATGAAATGGATACCTATTTTTGCTCTGTAGACATCCCTTCATTATTCAGTGTGTGATACAGACACACTGCTGTGTAGTTATGTGTACACACATATACTGTACAATATACACACATATATGTATTTTGATATATATGTGCATATGCTTATATAAATCCATATATATATAAATATATATATATCTATAAACACCTATACCAGTGGATGGGCTTTTGCATTCTATATTCTGACTTAGGGGTAAACAAGTATAATTTGGTTATTTTCTTCTGCCTAAGGCTATAGCTTCATCCCCAAAAGAGATAGAAATACAGATGTTCATCATACCATTCACTGACACAGACTATGTGTTAGCACCCAATGCACGAGCAGATGGTGTGATGGAGTAAAGGAGCACCTGAAAGTTAGTTTGTAGGCATCACCTGATGAAATTAGTAAATCAAATGGCAATACAAGGCAAGCTTTAAGTATGCAGAGTTCATTTTCCTTATTCTTCACAAATCATGTTCTCCAAAACAGTAATGCACTTCTCTAAGTACAAATTCTGTAACTCATAGCAAAGAACTGGAGGAAAACAGTGGTGAATGTGAAGGTCTAGAAACTGGTAAGCTCCTCACACAGCCTTTTAATGCCTCTGGCTGCACAGAACAGAAAGTACTGAATGTCTGGATAGAGGGTAATAAGGTTTTAAAGGCATACATAGGCTCTCATAGCTACAGGTTATCACAAGGGTTAATGCAGTAAAGATGGTTGGATACAGTCAGGAGTTAGGTGTTACCACCAAACAGAGGCTTCTGATGACTTGTGATAAATATATCTTTGCAGTTATGTAATGTAAACAGATACTATGCATGTATTATAAAAGCAAGGGACAACTAATTTGTAGATATTTAAAAAAAAATAAAAATCTCACAATAAAATATCTAGCTGCCAGGAGTTTACTAGGACTCTTCTTAGAAGAAGCAGGCTGAAAACTGAATTCAGGTTGTCATTAGGCCTTTGCATGGGCTGAGGTTAATGGAAGGAGTGAATAAGTTCCTAAGAGCATCTTTAGTTTCAGCTGAGTGGTGAGAGTGAAGTGATGATTTGAGCTTTCACCCATTTCCTACAGCAAGGCAGTTCAGTTCAACTCAGAGAGAGGAAGCCAAAATCACAGCTGGAGAAACACAAGCAAATTTTCAGGGCGTTCTTAATAATAACAAACCTGTTGTTCTATTCTGAAATGAAAAGAAAAGAAGCATCATGGCAATGCTGTAGTTTGTGAGGATTCACCTCAACAAATTGCACAGGGGAAGGAGGAGGCAGGAGGAGAGCTGCACACTCCTCCAGATGGAGAGCTATGAAGAAACCTGCACCTTGCCAGAGCAAGTATTTCCTGACTGTGCCATGTTTGTTGCTATGCCAGGAAACTCTTTTAGATTACACTCTTGGGTGGAACAACAGAAAGGTGAAAATCTGAGATTAGTTTGGATAAGCCCCCAGATTTCAAAACATATTTTGAGTTGTTCCAGCTTCTCACTTATATCTGCAAAACTCAATAGGAACCATCATGAGAATAGAGTCTAATGACCTTGCTGGTCTGTGATTTCTAGCAGATGCTACAAAACCCCACTCTTTTTTTTCATATGAAAATATTAGGAGAAATTTTGTCCACATTCAGTTTTGGAAACTACTAGTGGTTTGGAAATCATCATTTTATCCTAAACCTATGATGTATGAAACTCTATCTGGGATTTTAAAACACAGTAACTTGGGTGTCAGCCTAACACACGCTGAGGTATTTAGAGCTAAGATGGAAAACCAAAACCTTTCAACAACAAATTTCAGGGCATTTCCTGAAAGTGTAGCTATGTTGGCTGTAGATAGTCCCATAGTCTTCTCATCAAGTGAACCAACTGAACTGGAAATTTGACTTTGAGATTTATTTTTTCATGCTTAAACTTGGAGACCTATTAGTAATATCTATGAGGAATATAAGTGAAGTGTTAGTTTAGTGTTTGAGTTACAGATTACATAGCTCTATTTGCCTCAGAATAGGTTGTCCCATAATCTTTATATTATATAATCTCAGTACTAACAAAACCTGGTGCAAATATTTCTTCTACAAGCTACTGGAACAACTTGTTTGTAATGCCTCTACTGATTCATGCTGAATTATTAAGCCCTAAAGAAATGGACTGGGGTGGTTCTTCCTTTCCTGAAAATTAAATGATGCTCCCATTGGAAAAGATGCTTTTACAACAAACTGAACACAAAGCTTATAATTATGTAGGAGAACTTAGTTCTCCTTTAGATTTTGGCCATTTACCCCTCCCCTCCATATCCTTATATTAAGGTATAATAATAATAAGAAATGTGTTCATGACTTGTTTTGAAGTATGTGCACAAGACACAGCTAACCTGTAGAATTCCTTGAGCTAGATATCTTAAATGCCTCTTTACTAACTACAGTGCAAGAGCACTTTTAGCACTCACAGAAATGATTGGAATGTCAATTCCTGTTACCTGATTTGTATCAAGTTGTTCAAATTGTGTATCTCAGTAGATGAGATTTTAAAAAAAACCCAAAAAATAAAAGAGGAAATCTGTGGAGGCAAACAGATCTGGCTTCCTCTCAGTCATAGAGGTTGAGCAACTCATCACATAAACTCAACAATACTTGTCATCTTGCAAAAAAAGCTTATGATGTTCTTTCATTTTCCATGAAATGAAGCAGTAGAATTGTGCCTTGCATGACTTCCAATTCAAATGAGGAAATTGTGATTTTTATAGAGGTGAAAACTGAAGCAAATGAGCACGAAAAAATACTGAAAATATCTGCACTTTGTCTTTAAGTATTTATCTATGTAACTAATAGAATGTGTAGTATTAGGAATAATGTAAATATTACAGAAGTACCTATGAAACTGCCTGGAAGTCTATATTAGCCTCTCACAGTTACCATACAGTACAATAAATCCTTGCAACATTGGATCAATGCAAAGCAGCAAGTAAAATACAGGTTCATTTGGAATCTGGAGGCATTCACTTAATATCAAGCTACAGGTTTGGCATAGAGAGTTTCTTTTCACCATGTTACATTTATACCCTACAATAAAACCAGGAGCTCCCTGCCCCACAAAATTCCAGAATCAAAAGGACCTGAATTTATAACACACACCACCAGACCCAGACAAACCAAGGAAATTGTTTTTGCTGTCAATGTGATCTTCAGTACATCACAATGCTCCTGGTCTTTTGCTATATTTTCTAACATATAAAACAAACAAACCAAAAAATCTACCTCCTCATGCTCAAGTGTCAAATATTTTGAAATTATTGAAAACTAGCCAATATTCCCTTTGTGTTACTAAACAGTTATTCAGAAATGAGAGCACCTTGCTTTATGCTGGTATGTGCATGTCTGAGAAACTTGTAGAAGTGCTGAGCTAAAATGACATTTTAACACTTAAAAATGCATATTTTATTTTCCAGTCAGCAGATACCTTATGATTTTCCACTTCCTTTTGTCAGCGACCACAATTTTGATGCAACAGGATACAGAAAGTGTCTTAGCCAATTTGCCTTTCTAACATACAGCTGTACAGTAGGTAAGTACCTTAATAACAGTTTTGGTGGGTATTGGTTCAGTAATGCTATTTCCATCGTTCATTAAAAGAAAACTAAAAAAAAAAAAAGGAAAAAGAAATAAAGGAAATTGTTCAAGTCAATGTAGTTTGATTTGAATATTCTGTTGGTCCCATACTGAACAGGCAGTGCAGAGAGCTTAAAAACTTGGAGAGAGTGACGACAGAATGGCTCTGGTATTCCATGCCACCCTGCAATAAAATGTTACCCAGTGTAAATATGTTTCTTCATGACTTAGGTTACTTACTTAAGGCATCTTGTTTAAAATTTTTCCTCAAAATTTTATCTAGCACAAAACAAACCAACAAACAAGTCAAACAATCACAGAGGTTTTTGCAATAGGAAGTTGGTTTTGGAGTATCTTCAGCATGAAGTGAAAAGACAGCTTGCTGCCAAAAGCAGAGGGCAGCTTGAAGAAAGACAAGACTCCTGTTTGGACACTCCCAACATAGGTATATAATCAGGAAAGCAAATAATGGAAGAGTCTGGTACTACATTCCAGTACTGGTTTGGTTTCTGTATTGTTTATTTGTTTTTTCATTTTTTCCCCAGTGTGTGAAAGAACCTAACGAAAAGCTTCTGAGTGCAATTCTATTTACACAGTAAGGCCGTGGTTAGGGTGTGTCTTCATTATTGTGTAACATAAATATCCATCCCTGAGAAAGGAGAAGGGGGACACAAATCCAACACAGTTGATTCGTAGGTGTATGTATGCTCATGTTGTGCAATCCGGTCTTACAAACTACTTTGACACCTGAGGTGAATTAAGTGGGGGTTTAATAATTTTTTTCTTTCTTTCTTTTCTTTTTTAAAGATTTTTTCATTTTCTTATAAAGAATAATGAAGAGGATCCATAAATGGTTGCAAAATATATGAAATATTGAGACAGCAGGAGTCACTAAGTCTAACATGTAAGTTTATCTGTCCATGAGGTTAGAATAGCCACTTGGCGTGGTTGGGTAAAGAAAATTTGACTAGAAATTGCAGTGGGAGGCAGCTATTTACTGATTCTTAAAAAAAGAGGGAGGGGAACCGAGGAGGGGAAGCGAGAGAGGTTTTTTTTAAAATGTGTGCAACACAAACAAAACTCCACGTTAGGCATTAGAGGCAAAGTGCTGACATCCAGTGCAGGTAGGTCTATGGGGAGCTGGCAGGGCTGATGGTGGGGCTGGAGGCGTCGGAGCGGCTGTAGTCACTGACAGAGCCTGTTCTGGAGCTGCTGCCACTTCGCCTCTTGAGCATGCTGGGGTGGAAGTTGGCGTGGCGCCGTGCGTGCTTTGTCAGGTGGTCGCTGCGCATGAAGCGTTTCTCACAGAGAGGACAGCTGAATTTCTTTTCTCCAGTGTGGGTGCGGTAATGCCGAGCCAGCTCGTCCGAGCGAGCAAACTTTTTGTTGCAGTCTTGCCAGTTGCACTCAAAGGGCCGTTCACCTGCAGGAAGTAAACGTGACATGATTAGAAGGGGTAGTAATGTCTTGCATGAGTTTTGGGTTGGTTTTTGTACACAGAAGTTAGAATTAAAAAGATTGCAAGCAAGGGAGATGCCACTTGGCAGTAACTGGATGGAGAAGGTGTTACCCTCTGCCACAGAGGAGACCACTGTGGTATTGCTACCTATTAAAAAGCACTGGCACTCAAACTACTGATACACGTTATTTGATAACTGGATCTTTGGTGGTGCCTGGGCTCCTGATCCTTTCATGGATATCACATTCCATATCTCTTGTGGTCTGTTGGACTCGACTTGATGGCAATTTTGAGGCATTGGCTGTGTGGAGCTCATCTTGTATTCTCTACAGCTATGCTTGTGTTTTCTGCCTTTGCTATGAAGTTTCTCTTGTTCACTGCCTTAGGTCTCATTTAGAAGTGAGGCACAGAGCACTGTGTTCCAGCTAGGTAAATGTGTCACCTCAAAGGGAGCAGCCTTCTGTCAATAACTAACCTAAATACTGTGACCTGTGGCACTTAAGCTAGGACCAATGATGAGTGGGCTCAAAGAAAGAGTGATCTGGTGACCTGATGCAGGTTCAAACAGATCTCAGGCAAGGGGAACATCTCTCCCAGCACAAATGCCTGTGCTATTGTTGTTGGGTGTGAGTATCTGGAATATATTCCCAGTTTCCTCACTGATGTGCTGCGTAGCCTTGGGCCACCTCAATTTATCTGTTTCCATCCTTAGTTTCTCTGTTTGATAAAAATGAAAACACTAAATCATGTAACGTGTTGTCTGCTACTTCTGTCTATTGGTTTGGTTCTTACTGTCAGGAAGATCACATGTTATTAATTGAGAACATCTTATTCTTTTGTGAATACACAGAGTTAGCATTTTTCATAGTTGGCATTTTAATAACTTTCTACTTGCAATAGTCTTAATCTTTCCAGTGCTGAATAGCCATTTCAAGAGGCCTAGAGAGCTATATAAATTCTGTGCCAAAATAATAAATAAAAGTTCTCCCCACAATACACTAAATAGAAAATAAATAATTAGCCCTCTGAAGAAATTTGATGCACCTTAATTAAAGCTGAGAGCAAAATTGATCCTAGCAAGTCCTCAATCTAAGCAACCAATAACCTGTTTTAAATTCACAGATTTGTCCATAATATTCATCTCCAGGATCTCCTCAAGGGGCTCCTGCTCAGAAAAATAGTTTTGAAGGCTCCTTTTCTCACTGTTCATGAAGCCTCCAAGATACTTCAGCCAAATCTCAAACAATATCTCAATGAACAGACAGCCAAGTCTTTTTTTAAATAGGATTTTGTTCAAGAATCTGGATAGTGCAGGTGTCCCTGATGTTTCCTTGATTATTTAGGAGAAAGAGCAAGGCTCATTAGACCAATTGTTCTTGAGCACATTTGGTGGATTTCATTACACCTACAACTAGAAGGCACAATACAATAGTTGTATCTGTGCAGTACACAAGGAGATTTTCACATGGAGAACCATGACCACCACCTCCTAGTGATGTGCAAAAGGCAGCAAAGATTAACAGACTGCTTTCAGTTGGCTTGCCCTGAACTGAAGTCTAAACAACTTAGGGTTCCACAAACACTTTTAAGAATCAAACCACAACCAACTGGCTTTAATGAATATAGTCTTGTTGCTTAAAATAACCCATGCAAATCCATTCAATTTCCTCCTTAGGCTTCTCCTGCCTGCAAACTGTCAGGCACTGAACTCTCCATCTGCTGATAGAAATGTTAAACAAATGGGAAACAAATGTATTTGGGTTGTGTTTGTCATATATCCAGTCATCTGTTGTTAGATATGCTCCTGTCTGTGGTAGGACATGCCAGTCATGCCTGTTATGTGATGAGATTCACCAGTCTTCTCCCTATGTTTTGGTCATACAACAGATAAACTTCTCTAAGGACTTTGGAATCCCTGGGAAGATGGGCAATGAGACATGGTCTGAGAGCTGGATCTGGCCTGCAGAATCAGTTTCTTATCCCTGAGCTGTGGCATCATTTTTTTGGTAAGCCAATGACCTTTGGATGTTTCTATTGCCTGAGTTAATTTTCTTTGGGTTTGTTTTCATTACAAATAGTGTCAGGAAATGTTATTCACTTGAAGAACCATCCTAGGAAATGACAACTTTCAGAAAAGGAAGGCAAAAGTTTCCATGCAAAGTTTTGCTTCTGCTGTTCACAACACCATGAAGCACAAACAAAATGGTACCTTCTCTTACAGTTAGCATGACATCAGCTGCTCTTGCCTATGATTCTATGATTTGGTAACTAGCAGTAGCCACAACATTTCAGTTCCTGATGAGAGAGGAGGTTCTGAAGGAGGATTGTGTAAGATCTGTGTTATCTAGCACTAACAGTCAGGTGATGAAGGTATTGCACAACTTCTCTCCCTCTCTCCTCACTGCACATCAGATCTGGATGTGAACATTCAGATTCCTACTCACCTGCCTGATTTGATGTTAATGATGGTGGTGAGGATTTGGGTGCTGAACCAAAAAATGTGGTATTTCTTCCACTATATTTCTACTGTGCCCTGCCCTCCTCCTTTCCTAGGGACTATTTTTTACCCTCAGTCCTCACTAGTCTTGATTTGATATCTTCTTGGTAGTTGTCTTAAGTTTCTTGGCCAAGTGGTTTTCCACTGACAGCTGGCATCACTCTAGTAGTGGTAATAGTTCTCTAGAGTGCTTCCCAGCTTTGTTGAGGTTTAGCAATTCCCCTTCAAAGAAAAACTGTATTGTGAGGAAATGCTCGATGCCTTGTGTGAAGATATGAGAGTCATTATTGTTCATAAAAAATTAGTACACAGTCTGGAACAAACTTGCTGCAGGCTATTAATTAAGACCTAGCTGCTGCTTCAAAACCACACAGAGAAATTCAGAGTCTGTCATCATTCTCATCTCTCAAACAGGAGGGATGTGGTTTTCTGCGCAGGTAAGGTACATAAATGTCCTTTTACCAGCAGTAAAGCAATCACCAGAATGAGAGATTATATTAATTGATTGCCTAATCTCATTAGGGAATATGTAGCCACAGTACAATGTTCTTGTATAAGCAGTAACTCATGCACATGTCCTCAACAAAGAGATTTCACCATTAAAGTGTCTGTGCATAACACAGTAAGAATTCTTTCAGCTCCATTTTAGGCAATGCTGAAGTCAGAATTTTACCTTTATACATTGAGTCCAGAACGTGATCTTATAGGTTAATGTAGAAATGTTATCTAAGGTCTTAGATATGGCTTGAAACACATTAAGTGTGTGAATGTGTATATTGAGAATCTTAAGGCTGTGCCTTGGCAGCAGCAGTATCTTTGTGCATTATGAGCCTTATTAGGAGGTCTCAGAGTGCTAAGTCCCCAAAAGATAAAGATGCTTGAAAATAAATGAGTCAAAAAGCAACTTTTACTCTTTGGAGAGGCAGGCAAGAGATGCCTTTAGAAGATAAGTAATATTGTAAATTATTTTTTCACAATTTTGAATACGTTTTGATTTCCATGTTACAAATCCCACTAAGGGGTAACCTTTCCACAGATCCTCTGCCAGAGCATAGGACATAACACATAATTTGTGTTTAGAGTTACACAAGCTGGTAGAAAACCATCACATTCAGGAATTAAATTCAGCTGATCTTAACTGAAAATTACACAAGCTAGAACATTTTTGGCTGTTTCCTGAAC
The DNA here is from genome assembly GCF_000695815.1 of Acanthisitta chloris. Lineage (NCBI taxonomy): Eukaryota > Metazoa > Chordata > Aves > Passeriformes > Acanthisittidae > Acanthisitta > Acanthisitta chloris. The sequence continues at coordinate 19,244 of NW_008672585.1, read as the reverse complement.
TCCACCCAGCCCCTCCCCCCCCCAAAAAAAAAAAAAAAGTGTGTAAAGCTGCATTAAGAAACTAGGAAACTTGCAATGCTCACTGAGCACGCTGCAGGTGCACTGAGTTCTGAGTCATTTCATGGGCACAGACCTAGCTACTCATGCTGCTCATATTGTCTGACAGAGCAGACTGCCAAAGGAACCTCTATCCTCTCTTGCTGGAAGGGATTCAGAAGCAACTAGAGCCAGTATGTTCTTACAATATTACATAAAGGTCCTTTGTATTATTCTATACTTGTCAATCATTATATATATTGAGGCAACTATATGTAGTTATGGGAAACAGTATCTACAGAGACGGTGGAACCAGATCTGATGTCTACTGAGCTTGATTTGTACCATACATATAAGTTTTAAGGACTCTTTTCCCATGTAGTGACACTCCTGTATAGATCCTGGAGTAATCTGCTTCCTGCTTCACCAATTCATCTCTGTGCTTTGAGACAACTGTGATACTAACCATTCTCTGAACTAAAATCAAAGATTAGACAATCTGAACAATCTGAAGTGTGATATCCACTGCCCTAAAGATTAGAATCAAACCATGGATTATTGTCACATCAAACCATGTATTGAGGACTATTTATTCAATTTAACTCATGTCATAGCTCAGCACATTAAGTTAGCATTTTCAATCATATGCCAAGGCCATGCAGTAACAAAGAAATTTGTTTCCTGGGAATTCCATGAGTGCCTGCAAAACCAGGAACAGCAAGCCAGAAACAATTTTCTGTGATCTTCAATCTGTTCTGCTGCTTCAGAGAACAGCACTGCATGTTGTTATAAAACCAGACTAGAAACATGAACATGCCACTGTGTGTTATTCTTACATTTCTACATTTTCATATTTATAATTAAGAGTATATATTTGGTAACACAGATCAGCAGGCTGGGTGGGGAGGATGAGGGCAGACAGTTAAATAGAGATGCAACTGGAGCAGCCTTCCTCCAGGAGAGGAAATGCTATCCTGGGAAAAAACATCCAGCCAAGCAGACTCTGCTTCGTGAGACTGGCTGTTATTTAAAAAAAAAGCACAAAAAAAAAGAGAGAAAAGGTCATCCTTCAATAGCACTGATATGTATTTATTAATATTTTAATTTGTTATTTTCTTGTTTATAAAAAAGCCCTTTTGTATGGCCAAAAAAACATCCCCTTAACCTTCTCAGTGCAATGTTAGACAAACTGTGGTTTCTTTACCAAGTATTCAAAAAGGGCTAAAAAAATTCCAAAGCCTCACAGTTCCAAATTCCTATCAAATGAAAGCAGTTAGTTTTCAATTAATTATTTTGGGATTTCATAACCAAATAAGCCAAATGCAATCTTTTTTGCCTCTGCTTTTGTGTGCCTGTACAACAGCTTTTGAATATCTCAGCTACCTGCACACACATCTAACAGGGGTAGCAAATTCAGCAATATTAAGCTTCACTAGTTCCAGGAAAATTAGGATGTTTTAGTAATGTTCTCAGTGAAAAGAAAAGTTATAGGGTGAATTTGACTGTTACTAGACACCAGAAACCCAGTAGGGGAGTGTGGTATGAATGGCCAAATCCAAGAAAAGCTTCAGTTAGAGTTCCCATGTTAGTAGACACTGGGACATAACACTCCCCCAAGCCCTGAAGACACACAGCAACAAGGAGCTAGGCTGCATTAGGATTTGCTGACAGAAACATGCATGTTCCTGCTAATTCCATTATCTGTGATGAGACATTTTGTAGGAGCTGGAGTTCTCACAATTCCAGCAGGCACAGACCCAGGCATCTACAACCTCACTTTGAAGTGTGTACGTCTTTATTTCGACCTTAGCAAATCTAGTAATTAGACCAATAAGTTATTTGCTCTTTTGTTTTCTCTGTGCATAGGAAACTACTACTAAGCAGGAGCTGCAAGAGCTGTACCACAGTACCCATTATTTAAGTCTTTGGTTATTTTCTATCCTAGACCAGTGCTCAAAAACAGCTGAAATCCACTAATTTAAAAGAGCAGCAACTTCCACTTGATTTTGTCTCTCCTGTGGCTTGTTCCAAGAATGGAGATCAATAGTTGACCCTTTGGCTTTGCACTTAAATGCCAGATAATTAAATTGTGTTATGCTGAAATGATGAAGTGATGAATTCTGGGGAGAGGAGATGCATCCTAGCAATGTGTCATTTGCAAACCACACTGAAGTATCACATTCTTTGCAAAGAGGGGAACTCTGGGGCTTAGTACAGTAGCCATTTAACTACTATATTTCTGAAATTTGTTCTACTCATATCTATGAGTGTAAGAAATAAGAACGATTATTAAAACACCTATTGTGATTAGAGAATAAAAACCCACTGTAAATAGACCTACTGAAGGCATCTGGGTATTACTAAATGACAAAACTAAAATATAGGGGATCTTTTTCCTTTTCAATTATACTTTTAAATAAACATACTTCAAAAGAATACTGGGGTTGGAAAACCAAAAACTCTATGTGCTAATCAGCAAATCTGACCTACTGCATCACCCCAGCAAAGGAATTTCAGCCTAGAATTCCTGCCTTGAGCCAAAAACTTGTTTTAGGGGCTTTCTTCATTCCTTATATAGAAAGCTTATATCTTAAGCATGGGTCAGAGAAGTCTGAGAATTCTCTTAAAACATAACAGCAACTAACATCGATGAAGGTATGTGGCATTTTGTTCTTTTCCTGTCCTGTTTACAAGCCAATTCAAACCTTTTCAAGTGCCAAGGGACTCGAGGAGGGCTCTCCAAAGGTATGGAATAATAAGCACAGTGGTTCTATCAAATGAGTCTGGTTAAAATTTGAAAGTAATAATGTGGACTTTGATAAATACATATATACTGGACTGAGGCCTTGTTTAGTCATCTGCAGTCCCATGTTAGGCCTGTTGCAGCACATTAGTAGGTTGATTTGCTGTCTGTTAAGAGCTGATGATTTCAGCTGCACCACTCACCCTCTGTTTGAGCAAATCAGGAGATTAACAAAAATGTTATGCAGACAGCAACTGCAGCCAAGGAAACAAACTTCCCAGACTTGACTCCTCCTCCTCCAGGAATGAAAAAAAATAATCTTATCCATAGCTGACACAATGTAATCAAATGCATCTACAGGGAATGTGTAGTTAAGGTACCAGCAGAAACACAAGGTTTCCATTATAAAGTGCTGTCTGGATCCTTCCTGTGCTATCTCAGAGTTGCTCACTCTGTTACCCAGCACACTCTGAAAACTCAAAACAGCTCCAGATCAGACAACTGACTGTTAGCAGCTCCATGGGAGCTCTAGAGCATTACACTCCTTGGCATCCCATCCTTCTTCAGCCCACTCTTCATAGCAGGAAAAAAACTACCTGCTCAGTATAGGACACTTCCCCCTCTTCTTGAAATCTGTGCTACCCCTTAGTGAAGCCTATGATTATTATGTCCCAACAGAGTTCACAGGCAAATTGTCAAGCCATTCATTCTCAGCACAGAGAAATTATACATATAGCAGAATTAACCAATAGATGTTCAATGGTCAAATGGCAGGAACCAAAAATACCAGATAGTGACTTCTGAATGCTGTGAACTTTTTTTGAAGATTCTGTTATAAACATATCTCCACAGATAACTGTGGTCCCTTTTTTGATCAATATGATGACCTTTCTTTCCTCAGGCTTCAGTGAGGGGCACAGGTTATTCTTGTGAATGGAAATGTTTTAAGTGGGAGAGCAATGACATAAGTAATGACAAATTATATTCATCTGGTGTGAACTGTGGGTGAATTCATGCTGAAATTGTAAAACTTTGGCTCCATGAGCTCTGCCCAGCATTTGTGTGAACAACTGCAAAGAAGGAATCATATGACCCCATGAATCAGTCTTTTCTCTGTTGACATATCAATGATTTTCTTATTATTCTATTCTACTAAAAACAGCAAAGTGCTTGTAAAAGCAAAGCTTATCAAACTAATGAAAGGTTGTCCTGCTATGCAAGATAACAGACTAAAGGATTATTCATCTAAACTGAGACCTGTACTTTATTTATCTGAATTCTGAAAGATGTTGAATGTCATCTGCCTCCAACTGAAGTGCACATACTTTGGCATGAATAAACCTTGTGGGTAAGTCATGACATTTTATGTGCACAGCATCTCCCAGGACTTGGGGACAGTATGAGATTTCATTTTGCTAGAAGCCAAGCAAAGAGAAGTCAGTAAAGTTGTCTTTGGCTGTAACTGTAAAATGTCTCTTTGTGAACTTTTGAACTGTTTAATCAACAGCCTCACAGTAAAACAGCATGCATGAAACATGGGACTTCAGCATTTATAAGAACAGCTAAAGCTGTAAAGCTGAGTGAAAAACCTGATACTGAGAGTTTATTGCAACTGCATGGAAGAGAGAGGGAGTGGGAATTTCCTGTTACTTTTTTTCTCATTCTGGGTGGATTTTTTGCCAGAGAGCAAGGTGGTGTTGAAGTAGTTTATGAGCAGCATCTGCCAGTGAACATATTGAGCATCCAGCTTCAGAGAGCAGGCAGCCCTGGAAAGTTGTTTTATGGGCTGATAATCAAACAGTAAATCTTCTGCTTGGCACCAGGCAGCTACCATCCAAGATATGCATAAACCCACTGTATACACCTCAAAATCTTTTACTCAGATTGTAAAGCCAGACTTCCTGTTTAAACCAGGCTGCAGGTTTTTGTTTTTAATAAAAGAATCAGATTCTAGAATCAGATTCTATCATAACAGTTGTACTTCGGGTCTAATGTGTTCACTGTTTAAAACAGGTCAACATTTTAGAAAAGATATTCTTTGCAGTTCAACACTCAACTCTTGCAAGACTCATTTATATGTTCTATTCTGACCATACATGGCCTGGTTTTTTTGCAATTCCTTGTCTGGCAGCCTCCTTCAACCACAGTTGTATGGAAAGGAAAAAAAGAGCATCATTTACCTGGTCCTTTCTAGTTTCAGTTTTTCCAGTCTTTTGTCTGTGTTAATTCTTTAAAACTACAAATGTTTGAAAGCACATGCACATCTAGGCCTCATTCTCATACAGAGGCAGAAAATAAAGAAGAGAAGGTTTTCAACACTTATCACTAAGTTGTCTTTTAATTTTGGCTATCTTTATGTTTTATTCATTGGAGTAAACCCATAGGGCTGTACACACAAGGTTTTGAAAAATCAGGCTCCTATCCAATGTCTCAAGCTGTTTGTGAAAGAATGTATTACCACCTTGGCCATATTTTATACAGAATAGACATACATTGTCATTAATGAGATGTTGCAATGAGATTCCATCAGCATTCCTTCTTAGATTTGCCAAACAACTTCTCCCTAAGCCTGCAAGACTTCAGGAATTAACAAGCCACAGGGTGGAGGGTGCACCCTGTGCCAGGAGAGGCTGTTCTATCAGAGTGTGATACAGGAGCATCACTGCTAGAGCACTGTTTCTGTGAGCATTGACACCTGTGGTGTAACACCCCTGGGTGCAGCTCAGCTCCTGCCATCCTCACATTTTATGTTCATCTTGCAGGACAGCTGGTTGCAGGGTCACTGGGGACACCAACCTCACCAGCTGTGTGTGATGTGCCAGGTCACGGCGTAGGAGAGAGGTCAAGGGGAGTGCTGGCACTGAATGGATGAACATATGGTTGTGAAGGATACAAGTCATGAACCAATTATCTGAGTATGACTCTGGCTGTGAAACATAACTGAAAAGCTAAGATCTTAAGTAGAACATGGGCATATTTCAAAGGCAGCTTTGTCAAGGGAATCTTGGTATATATAATGCATATAACTCAAATACAGAGAGGTGTTTTCATGCAACTATCTCATGAGCAACTGTAACTGTCTTCCCTTGTATGTATGCTGTACCCATATCTTCATGCTTGCCTTTACAGAGCAGTCTAGCGTTAAAAACCAGGGATGTGTCACTGCAGAATGTGGTTTATATGTATGAATCATGCTAGAAGGGCTGCCCAGCAGCCACCATTTTCTCTACAAGTACTTTAAAACCCTATTGACATAAACCATTTCACTGTGTGAGTGACTTTTTGGCAGTGATTCTGCATTCTACAGGTCATACAGGTCAGGTAAAAAGGCAGTTGCTGTAAAGTTAGACAAGTTGTAGTAGAAAGATCCCTATTACTTGTCAGAACATAAATTAATAGTGCCTCAGGCACATTTATTCCTGCTCTGCTACACTTGTTCATTTAAGAAGTGAGCAGGTCTGTTCTCTAAAAGGCCTGTTCTTCTGGGTGAGAAGAAGTAGCCTTCTGGCCTTTCTGGCTTCTTGAGGTGGAGCACCTGTTCCCTGTGTTTGCAGGAAATTAGTTGCCCACACTTGGCACATCCAAACCAGAGGGTCTAATGAAACATTCTGTAAAATACAAGATTTCACCATGGCCAAGTATTTTTTTCAGGAGAAGCTTCCAGTGATGGCAAAGTTCTGGGAAATATAATAAGAAATGCACTACTCCTGTGGAATTACAGAAGACATCATGGCCATGTGAGTCTGCAGGCAAGCTCCAAAACCCTAGGCATAGGATATAATTTTTACTTTGAAAAAGATCATAGATGTTCCTTGCTGTTCTTACTTCCATTTGGACTCTTGGTCAATCTAGTCCTAAATCTGGGAACCACAAAACAATTGGAACCTGACTTGCTGTCCATATTCCTACCTCCTGCTGAGCACAGCTCTGGCAGTCATGAGGGGTCTTGGGCTGGGATTGGGGAATTGCAGCATGCAGAACTGCAAGGTTTATAATCTTGAGTAATCAGGAGGTTCTGTTACAACAGACTGACTGTAAATAAAACCAAAGAAAATGGGAATTGCAACTTCATGAGTTGTGTTGTATCCTGACAGAGCTTTGGGGGATTAAGATGATCCAGTTATTGCTGTTGCAGCTAGACAGTGCCAAATGGGACAGCTTATTATTATTCCTAAGAAAAGATGTGAAGCACAAAATACTTTGAACTTGGTTTTCAGCCAGTTGTTTGGAACTTGCTTCTATTTGCTCTTGAAAATAAGTTTTTACAGCTCAATTTTAGGATTTGTGAATAATGGACAAACAAGCTAAAAACTTAAGCCTTAGGAAAAATGATACATCATTACACTGCACACAAACAGGTGCATGGTTGGCTTTTTTTTTCCAGAAGATGTATAACCTCAGCACTGTCTGCATGGTCATTGATGCACATTTGTAAATCACCTTTTCAGTGTAACCCTGTAGTTCTATTATTCGAGACTGTAAATGCTGTTAGGAGAATAAATTCACCACACTGCATGAGGCAGCTGGGGCCTATTCCAATGCCTTAACACACAGGAGAAGGAAGCAGACACAAGGAATGTCTACACAGAAAGTAACACAGAAGCTGAAGGATTAGAGTTGATTATTCACTGACTACTGATGTGTCGTTGGAGTTCTGTACAGATGGTAAGGAGCTGCTACTGTGTTTTATAATCAGAAGAGTCAAACACATGCTTGACTTAGAAACTCAGCACTGTTTATATATTTTTTTAAAATTAGATATCAAAAAACCCAGAGGTGAGCTGATTTCCAAGTGAAAAAGAGTTGTGTGGTGAAAATTACTGTTGTTCTTACTGTTTGTCCTTGAAACCACAATGAATGTACTCAAATGAAAAGTGTGCTAGCATAATCACTTCTTCATAAAGGGAATACCACAGGCCTTGCAGTGCACCCAGGAGAATGTTACAGCCTCTTTACAACTACTTGGTTGGGAAAACAGTTCTGTGATTACTTGAATTTCTTTGCAAATGAGAGTAGAGCTCAGTTTCTCCACAGCAGGCAAAGAAAAACTATCGAGTATATCAATCACATCAGTTCCTTGCCTTTCTGCAAGAAATTAATCTAAACATCTAAGAAAGTAATTTGCATGCCAACACTAGAAAAATGTAGTTTATACCAAATGAGTTTGAGCCTCTTGCAAACAACAGTGGTCATAGCCAGTTTACAGAGTGTAGGATGCAGATGTAACGTGAATGTCTCCAAGGGTACACTGTACACATCCCAGGGCTGACTCTTGGAAAGAAGCTTTAAGCAAACATTTGCACAGAAGTTCAGCACAGGTGTCATATGCTTTTCAAAACTAATTAGTCTGTGACTCACCCCCAAATGCTAACCCTAGCAGCACAAAGCAGGGTATTGATGATATAACCTCAGAACTGCTGAGCTATACAGCTGCTTTTTCAAGGATTCCTTATGAAAGCAAAGCACCAGCCAGACAGCATTCTCTCAGACCTTTTTTCTGACTTGTTATATTCTTAATGACAAAGAGTAAATTTTAGTAATCTGTGCCTTAGTGGCAAAAATTAATCTATTTATTTGCACATTCAAGAGGGAGTAGCCTATTGCATATAAAAATTGAATTATACTCCTGTAAATGATCTGTAAGAACACCAATTAAGATAAGGACAAGAAAAGCAAAGGATTCTTACACTGAGAGTTTTGGTGTTAGATTGAGAGGAAGGAAAGGACTCAGATCCTTATTAACATATCAAACATAGCATAAGAACAGAACTATGATTGTTTAGGTTCCAGAGCCCTAAAACCTCAAGAAATTAAACAATCTCGTTTGAAATGATAGGGAAGAGAAAAGAAAGTATCAAGTTTAAAATAGCATGTCATTACAGAGAGGGCTTTATTTTGATAAGGTCAGTGAGGCCACACTGCTCAAAACAATCACATGCAGAAATGCAGAGGAAACAGGTGAGTTCTACATGGCTCTTCACCACTAAGCCATGTTAACAAAAGTCTCTAAAAATGTGTAGCACTTCACCATTTAGAATCTTGTGGTATGAGTCAGGTGAGAGTTTTTGCCGGGAGAGAAAGGCTGTGTTTGCTTAGTCCACACCGATTACTAGAAACATTGGTCAATTCCAAATACTGAAGCTGACAGAATGACAAAATGTTCTGTTCTTTCTGTTGGGTTTTTCTTTTTAAAGAACACCCCCTTTGGGAACTGTCTGAAACTTTTCTTAGAAGATGTTGGTGCAGAACATCTGTGCTTTGACAGGCAGTGTTTAAAAGCTGTTTCTCATTACAACTTTTTCTCTGCATTATACTGTAAGAGCTTTGTAAATTATCACTTTAGTATAAGGTATCTGACAGTCATGTCCCTAAACACATTTCATCCGTACATTTCCCAGTTGCAGAACTCTGGGACAAGGTTCATGGTAAAACATTTGTGCCAGCTGTTGTACAATATTTGCTTACTTCAGTGAGCACAGCAAAGATAACATTGTAATCTGCTTGACCATCTCAGCCTCTGAAAGCTACCAATGAGACATGAATTAAATTTGCTCCCCAGAAGTTAGACTTCTAAATTTACCCTCCAAGCTCCAACAGATCCTGCCTTTAATCATATCTGATTTGCTCAGTGAGATGGTGCCATTAATGATATTGTCCAAAGACTGAAAGGAGATGCCAACACAACAAAACTCACTCAAGATGGAAGGAAAACAAACAAAAATGGTGAAAGTACTTCCAGCATGGTAATTACCTCAATCTTGTGTGTTACCTGAACTCATTTGCAGCTGAGATATTAGATACTTGCAGCAGTGGAATACTAGATTAAATTGTGAGTAGCACTGTGTTCCCACAACATTCAGCTATGCTTCTCTTAAAGTTGCTGTTTCAAGCCCTCTGCAAACTCTGGCAGCTATCATACCTGTCTGCCATTTCAAAACTTACCTTTTCTACATTATCAGGTATTCTGCAGAGTAAGAGCTGGACATAGTGGGTAGAGGGAGAATTCTCCCTCCAGGCAGCATGCCCTGCTATTTGAGCAATGCTGAGTTAACCTACCTAAGCCACAACAGCCCTATTCCCCCTTCAAACTCTCACCAGCACAAGAAGGAGGGACAGAATCTGAGTTAGGGTTCACTAAAAGGTATCCTTACCTTTGTGTAAAAACATTTCTATGTGTGTTATCAATGCAATGCTTACTATATTTGCACATGGTGGGGAGAGGAAGGGGTTTCTTTCCAAATGAAACACATAATTCTGTGCTTTAAAAGCCCCATATATATTTCCTTCTAGGGACACTGATGGTTGGGGTTTTTTTAAGACAGGTAGGGTTAGCTAGAGACACTTACCTCTCATATCACATAGCTTAAAGTAAAACTGATTCTATTTAATCCATACCATAGCATCTATTAAAATAATAGTAAACAGTAATTGCAATTACTTCATCCTGTGACCAAATGCTGCACCTTCTCTGTCATTGGTTTTTAAAAAAATGAGGTTTTTAATCCATTTCATATAGGTCTATTTATGTTAATCATACTATATAGGAGCATCTATAAATTCCAAACATTTGCTTTTCTGGTAGCTTGCAATATTGCTGATACATTTCTATTTAAGCTGGAATTTGCTTCCAATCTGAGAAAGACTATTCCTAAAATGTTAGTGAGAAGAATTCAGTTGTTTCCAATGATGAGAGTTGAGCAAAATGAAAGGTGTAAGTATGGGACATTTTTGCACAAAGGGGAAAAATGGATCGATGAGAATCTTGGCAGAAAGTAATCCTTCGGGGTATTTAAGAAATTCAGTTTTGTTTTGGCCGTGTTCTGAGAATTTAAAAGACATATTTATAAATACACCCTGGATTTATTATACAATCAGGCTAGCCATTTGCCAACATTCTATTGGCACAGTTTGTATGGACATATACACACCAAATGGAAGTTTCCATTGACTTAGAGGGGCTTTCAGTGCTCTACTAAGAGTTTCATGTGCACACAATTGACATAGGTCTTGGAAAATATATAAATCTCCAGAACAATCGAAGACTGCCAAGGCCCTCATGTATTAATGCTGTCTTCAGTCCTTCTGCTGGCATGTAAAAGAAATTGCAAATTTAAATTCAGTAAGCCCCTAAATAAATGACAAAAATTAGTTTGTGGTTCTGTGAGGGTTTAGCAGCATCTCTGTTTGTATTTCTTATAGCAGGATAAGGCCCAAACTACCAGAATAAGAACCAGCAAAGCCCTGTATGCAACTGTGAGGTTCTGCAAGTTTCTATAAGGTCCCAGTCTAGTACGTAAATATGTACCAATGTAATTTCAGTCATTTCCCCCAAAATGGCAAAATAAATATCTCTCTGATCTATTACCAAACAGCTCACCACTTCAGCAAAATTTTGCAGGAAACATCTGAGATGGACTAGGCTGTCATGTTCTAATCCTTCTCAGCTGGTTCCATTTTAAGTTCCTCTAGTGGAAATACTGACAGCTACTTAGTTAAAAAAGCTCAATACATCCCTTCTGGCTGCTGTACCTCAGCTGGTCTTACTCTGGAAGTGTTAGCATTTCTGCCACTCTCTTTTAGCAGTTTTTAAAGCTACCGTTGAAGGCAGTAAAGACATAACCAGCATGTCCATTCTGCTTGGGTATTTGCTGTCCAGGGATACTCTAGCTGGCTGCAGGACCAAAGCAGATGGAAAGATGCAAAACATGTAGCAGAAACACAGTGCTCTCTCATGTGACTTTTTCAGGTACCTCTATTCCAAAAGCTCAAATAACTTATCACTGAATAAAAGGAAGTGGTCTGCTTGAAATATAATGTGCTATAAATCTCAGAGAGCTTATTGATCCATTGACTGCAATATCAGCAGATACCCAGTCACAAATATTTTGCCCGTAATTCCTGAGAGCACCACACAAGTGCTGTAACTGATTACAGAAAATCTTTTCCTTGCACTAGAGGTCATTTCAGGACATGCTTACTTTAATACCATTTGACTTGTGCCAAGCTCCTGGTTAGAAAATGCTTTTTATGTTAAGGCTGCAAAAAAGCTTCTGAGGTCGTTTTTCTACAAGTAACCACAACGGTGGCACTCAGAATTTACAAAACCTTTTCTTTCATATTAAGTGGAGGCCCTGTAAGATCTGCTGAATCTGCAAGACCTGAAAAATACAGGATATGTGTGTCTGACTTCGGTGCCTGCACTTAAATAACCCACATTGTCTAGCTATTGTTAAACTGAATACAGCAAGATAATGATCTCACTGCCCATGCAAATCTACCTAATAAAAGCCAAGTGGGTAACAAAGGGAAAAAAGTATACCTATAGAAATTCTACAGAAAGGACCCTTCAAAAGTTGTCCTGCATTTGAACAGCAGAGTATTTTTTTGGCTCTGTCAGCATCGACTTCCAGACAGCTGATCCAAGATTGGAAGGGTGTAGGGGGGAAGTTGGAACATGCTTAACTTATAAAACAGAACTAGAAACCACATGTCCAATATAAACAAGTTCCAGGTTTCTGCTCTTAGACGTGCCATAACCATGTTCAGCCAGACAATAACACAATGGAACAGTTGTATTTTAAATTGTTAAAGGTGACTTCTTCTCAGATGGAAAACAATCCTGAGTTTGTTTCATAAAGAACTCCACTTTAGCAAAAGGTTTGTGCACAACTTCTGTTGCATACACTTCCCAGTGTCCTGCACAGAGTACGTGCTACTGCAGAAAAATATCCTACGGATCATTCCGAACAATTTTTTTTCCATAGGGTTAGAAATTGCATTCATCCATTCATTAAAAAGCTTGTTTGCTGGTTTATTTCACACTATCTGTAAGACTTAGGTCTTGCTACTGAGAAGGAAAGTGCTGCTACCAGTGTCTAGGATGAGGAAAACACCTGGAAGTCCATCCATCCTCACCACTTCCAATATTAACAGGTTTCATTACATTGGACCCAAGTCCCACCTCCATGCTAAAAGAAAAATGGTTGTGGAAAGAGAATTCTTTAATGTTTATGATTTTCCCCTAGGCATAAAGTTATGACAATTATAAGTACAGCTTTATTTTAAAGGCTTTTTAGCTTTTTTTTTTAATGTGTTGAAATTTTCCTAGAAGAAATAAGAAAGGAGTTGCAAAGCTCTTTCAGAGGAAACACAAATAATGGTTTGCAATTTTGTATTCTTTTTTAAAATATAGGCTTATTAAAAGCTGCTTAAGATTATCAGTTTTCAGAAAAAAAGCAGAGGCAGGTTGCTGAACTTATTCATGATGAGAAATAATGCTTGTGGCTCAGGCTGGAAAGACAACTGGTTCAGGGGCCTGGCATTTAAATCTGTCCAGAAGTCACCATTTGAGCCCACCTCAGAGAAAAAAAACTTAGAGAAAAGATTGTGATGCACTCAGCAAAGGGAGGGAGGTGGAAGGCAGTTATGGGACATGACAGCCTAAAGGCACGTGCAGCTTTTTGATAATCTAGGTGTATGCTAATGATGGTGAGGTGAGCACACAGAGCCTGAGAGCTGGTTCGAACTTTTAACACAAGAAGTCAAAACCAGGAGGCCCAACATGCAGAGGGACAAATTCATTTAGTCTGTCCTTTAGCCTGTGGGAAATGAGCATTGGGGAAAGGCCTTTCCAATTTCCTCTGGCATCTTGTTCAGAGGGAGTGCAGATCCCTGTAAGTCCTGGCATCCAGAGCAGCCCAACGGGCAGCTCAGCAGAGGGTGGATTGAAGCACTAGTACCCACTCATTTCATCCTGCTGTACACAAGAGCTATCTGCAGCCCTGTTTTGCTCTGCTCTTGAGTGGCCCAGAAGGCATTAGGTTAGGTTTCTCCTCTTGTAATCTTTCCCTGCAAAGCCTTGGGTCTTCACAAACACTGCCACTTGCTATACACATGCACATATAACCCTTTGAGTCACTGTGTTCCTAGAGACAAGCTAAAGGAAACCTAAGTCTAGTGGGTTTTAGCTAACTAGACATTTTTCTGATTATTACCAGGTGCTAAAATGGAAAATAAACTTTCTTTCAGTGATGCATGAACTTGCTTCTACATTGGTTAATTGGTCTGTTCATAGACACAGATAGCATCTTGATTCAGAACTTCAAGGAAACTGTGATTTACTGTTGTGTTTTGAATTAATGTAATTGGAGCAAGTCAGACATACTAGAACTGAAAGTGAAAGCCAATCCTCCCTCTAAAATGTATTATCTGTACTTCATATAAAAGCATCTTTATCAACCTGAACACAGGCCATACACTACTCCAGTTTGTCCAGCCTAATTGTTATGCTATTGTCATACTTGTCACAGTGAGGTCTGATTGCTTTGTTCCTCAGACTGTTTTCAAATACCAAATACATTATTAAATTCTCCATCTTCACATACCCCAGTTATAATGTCAACAGAAAAATTTTGCCTAGGGAAACAAGATATAATGATTGATGGGGAGAAAAAAGGGTACCTAAGCAAAAAAATAGTGTTGTCCTCAAAAATGTGATTATAGAGATTTAATTTCCAGTTCTTTACAAGTGAATGGAAATTAATTGGCCTTTTCTACCTATTTCGTTTCAACTAATATTTCATGAATAAGGGTTAAACTAAAAATAACAGATGCCAAATAACATATTGTCCATAACTGCAAGGTTAAGAAGGCATAATACACAGCTGCTCAAGCTCTCTCTGCCAGCTAGAGACCAGTGAAGGTCTTGACCACTTTCTCTTGGATGAGTCCTAACCTGACATCTCTAATTCGGCCTTCTATTCTTCCTGTGTCCATATAGAGATAGTTTAGTAATAGTACAGAGAAGCTACTGTTAAGCCACATGGCTCCCAAATTTGTTTTGCTGCAAGACAATGTCATGGTAAGACTCAAAAATGAGATGGGTGCCCATGTCTCCTCAGTTTATGCTAATTTGTGCAAACTGAGTTCTGATGACTGGCTGAAAAGCTGTGTCCGTTATGATGCACTGCTTAGTGAGCAGACCTAGTTTAGGAGTTTATGACAGTTCAATGGAATTAAATGAAGTTTTATTTTGTGCATTCTCTGCATTTGGGAGGGCATTCTAATGAAGATGGCTAAAAGCTTTAGAGGTGCTTAGAAGAAGAACATTGCTATGTAAATGGTTTATCTGATTTTCTGAAAGTCCTTTGTCTTTAGCAGTTTTCTCAGGAGTGGAGAGGATTTTTAAAACTGGTGTGTCAGTGAAACTTTTTGTCTGAGTGGGGTCAGTATAGCTTGGGACAATAGGGTGCTGCATCTGTGGACCACAACAGCTTCTGAAAGCTACAGGAACATTAGTGTTGGTAAAGAAGTGGAAAAGAATTTGGATGTGACATCTACCCACTGACACTAAATACAACCTTCTGGTAAACATTAAAACTTCAAGGGTTTTGTGGCTGACGATTATGTTGAACTCTAGGACATCCAGTGAGACAGAAGGGTGGAAAACATAAACATGAAAAGAAAGATTTTGGTGACAAATGTTTTCTGCCTGGTTCAAGGGTTTGCAATTTAATTAAGTTGAAATATTCATAAGACTGAGATAGCTTAATAACTAGTGTACCAAAGAAGGGGACAAGAAACTATGGATTACTCCAGCAGAGTACTTAATTCTAAAACACTGTACTCTGAGTGAAGGACAAAAAGCAGATGCTGCTTCCTTGACTTTTCCATCTTATTTCTTATGCTTTAGATAGGATAATTAGCATCCTCTGCACTATGGGTTTTGCTTTAGATAGTTGAGCACTGGAATCTGGCCATAACTATCAGAAGGATTTCACACAGGGCACCAAACAGCTAGAAAATAATACCAGCTCTCAGTCCCTATCAGTGTGGGATGGATTTGACCCAACAGTACTTGGAAGGCTCAGTATCTCTTTGCCACACAATAAGCTCTAGGATCTACTCTATCCTTCCTCCATACACAAAGAGCAAAGCCTTTAGTTTCTGAGCACAGTAGCAGACCAGGACAAGCAAGTTTGTAAAGCAGGTCATAAACTGCTCTATCCAAGTATCTCTTGCACTATCACCAGTATCTTCCAGCCTGAAGTACTGTTCTCAGCTTTCAGTTCACACCTAAATACCAGCTCATCCAGTCATACAGCATATGGAAGAAGTTCCACTCTAGAGCAGAAGGTTTTGATTATGTCTTAGTAAACAGGTTTGGGAATTACTTGTGTTGAAGCTTAAAGCAGCTTCCATGTGTTCCTGGAGTACTTTCACCACTGCTCAGTGAGGTGGATAGCCATCCCCTTATCTATGTGACAGATGGGCAGACTGATGTGTTACTTAACTAGTTCAGGACCACTGGAAAGCAGAGGAGACCCAAACCCCTTGTTCTAAATCAGTAAAACCATTATGTGTTTTGTAAAAACAAACATTAGCCAGTCCTGGACGTGATCACTTGTTCTATTAGCTTAACTTTTAGCTCTTACAAATCTTTTTCAAGCCCGTCACTATTTCTTTTAAACAAAGAAAAAAAATCAAACACCTTAGAAAACATTCTGCAAGGAGAGTAAGAGGCATTTAAGCCTGTTTAAAACTCAATCCAAACAGAGACAGACCTGTTGCCAGTGAACGGAGGGGGGGAAACTTGGCAGCTTTGCTTAAAGCTTCCCACACAGACACTGGAGACGAAAGAAAACAAAAAAAGAGTAGTCCCCTAGGGCCCTGCCACTCCCAGGACAAAACCAGTCCCTTCCCTGCTTTTCCTTTAGTTCTTAGACACACGCACATGCTTTCTTCTCTTAGTGCCATTAGCTACAGCAACAGCCAATTGAGCCCTACAGGCCTGGAAAATAGACAGGAAATGAAGAGTTAAAAAAAAAAAAAAAAGAGAAAAACCAGAGAACTTGGAGGCAAGCCAGCGTCCCCGAATGACTCCACTCGGCCGGCAGCCCCGAGCGACACTCCCGTCCTGCCCTCCCTCCTCTCCCGCAGGATGGGCATGCCCAGCCCTCCCTGCATCGGGGACAGGAGTTCCCTGCTCGGTGTGCGAGCCTAGAAACAGCGCTAAATTTATCCTTCCCTTTGAGACAACGGCAAACGCCAGCAATAAGAATGCAAAAGAACTGCAAATGAATGCAGACAATTCCCTGCAAGCTATTGTGGAAGCACCTTTTCTGTCTCCCTCCCAAGAAGGAAAAAAAAAAAAGCAGTTACACAGTGCAAAGCAGGACAAGGCTGCCTGGAGTGCCAGGAACACGCTGTTCCTTTGGCTGTGTGCCACGGGGAATTGTCCATCCATATGCTCAGACTTGATGGGGCTTTCTTTTCTCCCACGTAGAGCAAAATATACCCTCAAATTAGAATGGCTCTCAGGAAGGGAAGAGAAAAAGCTGAAGGCACATTGAAGTTACTGCCAGCGTGGGTGAGGCTGACACCTCTGAGCTAAAACCCTTCAAGAGCTGCTTAATCATGTTTAGTTCTGAGGATCTCTTTCTTACTGCTCTTTGTTAGGGAAGTGACCATACATCTTAGTAAACTAATTTGCTGTCTGAAATTACTCGGTGGAACAGCTTGCACAGCCTGCTCTAGTTGGTGTGGTGTCTTGACATATGTGCTGTGACTGGTGCCTTCAGCAGAGATTGGTCTCAATTTCTGTGTCCCCTGTGTGCCTGGAAGTGGTCCTGCTCCCCAGCAGCAGGCAGAGGCATGAGGTGTGGCAAGTCATGGGGCCTATTTCAAGATGGCCTTCCTAATACTTTCAGGGCAACTTTCACAGCGCGTGCAAGACTTCCATATTTTTCTCTCTGTGCGTCTCGTAAATCACAATAGCAATAAAAAAATGGTCAGATAAGTCTTCACCGAGAAGTAAACACTGAACACTGATGAGTACAAGTGAGTGGTTGCATTCAAATGGGTTTTTTTGTTTTGAAATTGGTTTTACCAGCTGCCAAAAGCTTTTTAGAGACTGCCCATGTTCCCCTCTCTCCTCACGTTAAGTGTCTCCTTGTGACTCGTGTTCAACCTCTCATCTGCCTTCCTGCCTACTCTAGCTTTCCCAAAGTGTCTGCTAAAGAAAGAAACAGACACACAGCCATTTAGGTGCCTCTAGAACATTTAATTTTAAGATACCAAGAGTATTGATGCTTGCGTGGGAAATGATAAGCTGGAGTAATGACAGTGACAAGCACATGGGGTAGGAAAAAAAGGGGAGGTAAGAAGTATTGGAAAGGGAAGTAGAAGACACACAGAACAAGAAGACTAGCAGCTAAAAATTACAGCTTGGTATAATCCACACAGATGAACCTGCATGCCATTCCCTGTGACATTAATAAAAAAGGGCAACATTAGCTTTGAATCTATGCCCAGTAAGGGTTTATTCCCAGAGGGTTTTTGGTTTTTTGTTGTTGTTGTTTGGTTTTCCCGAGCTTGAGTTCTGAGAGGTGAAACCATAACAGTGGCCAAATACAAGTTTGTTTGGTTTTGTTTTTCATTTTAATTACCAAGCTGTAACAAATAAATCTCTGGCTGCATTGTAACTAACCTGTGTGGGTCCTTAGATGAGCTTTAAGATGGGAAGATTTGCCATAAACTTTTTCACACCCCACATAGTGGCATTTGTGCTTTTTCTGGGGTGATCCAGGGTCAGTCCAGCTTCTCACGCGTTTGTTCTTTTGTCTGGGGCTTGGCTCAGTTACTGCAGCCAGGCTAGTAGGTGTGGCTGCTCTTTCTCCTCCACGTTTACCAGCCGAAGACACACTTTCTTCCCCAAACTCCTCAGGAGCGATAGAAATGCGTATTTGTTCTGTGATATCAAGGGTCTCTGTTTTTTCTGTCCTTAAAGCAGGTGAGTTTGGGACATGCTGGTTCAGATCTGCTAAAATGCTAGCTACTACAAGTATTGATGATCCATTGTCTTTCCCGGTTTCTCTGAGTTCCCGCTTATCTTCTCCATGGGATGAAGGAAGTATTGCTGCATCAGGTTGGGGATCAGGCTCCCCTTTGGGACTATGGATAACAGCACGACTTGACATAGAAACAAGGCACTCTGCTGCAAAATGATCCACATATGCTGCCGCTGCCATTTTTCATAAGTTTAAAAAGAAATCCAAACAGAAGAGGACAAAAAAAAAAACACCACCAAAAAAC
>NW_008672585.1:0-352 GCF_000695815.1 Acanthisitta chloris | reverse complement strand
TTTTTAAAAAAGATTATGTAAGCAGACTTTTCCCTCTCTTATTTCTTAGGATCTCTTTGTAGGAGTCAAGGCTGACTTAGCAGCCATCAAAACCACACTTTGTTCGTGACGATCACACCCAGCTCGTCCTTTAGTCGAAAAAGCGCTGGAGGTCCAATGGAAGAGAAAAAGCACAGCAGACAGATCCTGGCACCGGTAGCTTGTTGTTCGGCGTATGAATTAATGCCGTTGTCTCGAGAACGCAACGAAACGCAGATGCGGTTTCCGCAGCTCTTCCATCGCGCGGGGACAGTGGAACGAGCTCTCCCCGTTATCGCTGCTCGGAGCCGCCCGGACCCTGCGAGGCGTGGCC
>NW_008672584.1:0-1128 GCF_000695815.1 Acanthisitta chloris | reverse complement strand
TTCTCTGCAGTGCAAGTGAGGAAAAACGTACAGAAGCTTGTAGTACACGTATACCACTTCTCTGTTTCTTTAGCAGACTGTTTTATTCTTGTCAGGTTTTTTTGTGTGATTAGAATAGCAGGACTTACCCCTTTATATCAATATATATGGGAGGTAAGTAAATTTCTTGAAGGTCATGTCCCATTATAAACAGAATAGCATAACATTATTCATTTTGTATTTTATCTTTTTTGGGATGAGAAGGTCACCATGAGCTGCAGTGTGCACTAGCAGCCCAGAAAGCCAATGGAATCCTGGGCTGCATCAAAAGGAGTGTGGGCAGCAGGTCAAAAGAGGTGATTCTTCCCCTCTACTCTGCTCTCATGAGACCCCACCTGGAATACTGTGTGCAGTTCTGGTGCCCTCACCATAAGAAGGACATGGAACTATTGGAGCAAATCCAGATGAGGGACATAAAATTGGTAAGAGGACTGGAGCATCTCCCCTGTGAAGACAGTCTGAGGAAGTTGGGACTGTTCAGTGTGGAGAAGAAAAGACTGTGTGGAGACCTCAGAGCAACTTTTCAATATCTGAAGGGCCTACAAGAGAGCTGGAGAGGGACTCTTTGTTAGGAACTGCGATGATAGGAAAAGGGGTAATGGATTCAGATTGAATGAAGGGAAGTTTAGGTTAGATAGTAAATAAAGTTTTTTCATGGGAGGGTGGTGAGACACTGGCACAAGTTGCCCAGTGAAGTGGTAGCTGTCCCAACCCTGGCAGTGTTCAAGGCCAGACTGGATGAGGCCTTGAGCAACCTGATCTAGTGAGGAGGTGTCCCTGCCCACAGCAGGCAATTGGGACTAGGTGATCTGTAAAGTACATTCCAACCCCTAAAATTCTATGATTCTATGATTTTTTGGTGTTGTTCCTAGCAACATTGTCCAACAGGATAATTATGCAAATTGTGCATCATTCCTTTTATACTGAAAAAATGCTAAAGAAGACAGACAGAAACATAGAATAGTTTGGGTTGGAAGGGAACTTTAAAAATTATCTAATCCAATGTCCTGCCACAGGTAGAGGCATCTTTCATTAGATCTTATTGCTCAATGCCCCTTTCAACCTGAGCTTGAGCACTGCCAGGGATGG
>NW_008672583.1:17263-26768 GCF_000695815.1 Acanthisitta chloris | reverse complement strand
TGTGTCCATGTGTGTCTGTGTGTCTCTGTCCGTCCGTGCGTGTGTCTGTGTCTCTGTGTTCGTGTCTGTGTGTCCGTCCATGTCTGTGTCCATGTGTCAGTGTCCATGTGTGTGTGTCTGTGTACGTGTCTCTGTGTCCGTGTGTGTGTGTCTGGCTGTGTGTGTGTCTGTGTGTCCATCTGTGTGTCCGTCCGTGTCTGTGCCCATGTGTGTGTCTGTGTATGTGTGTCTGTCTGTGTGTCTCTGTCCGTGTGCGTGTGTCTGTGTCTATGTTCGTGTCTGTGTGTCCGTCCGTGTCTATGTGTGTGTGTGTCTGGCTGTGTGTGTGTCTGTGTGTCCATCTGTGTGTCCGTCCGTGTCTGTGCCCATGTGTGTGTCTGTGTATGTGTGTCTGTCTGTGTGTCTCTGTCCGTGTGCGTGTGTCTGTGTCTATGTTCGTGTCTGTGTGTCCGTCCGTGTCTATGTCCACGCGTGTCTGTCCATGTGTATGTGTGTCTGTGTCCACGCGTGTCTGTCCATGTGTGTGTCTGTCTGTGTCCATGTGTGCCTGTCTGTGTCCACGCGTGCCTGTCCGTGTGTCTGTGTCCACGCGTGCCTGTCGGTGTGTCCGTCTGTCTGTCCGTCGCTCCCGCTCTGCCCGGCGTGCCGCAGCCCCTCTCGGGTCTGTCCCTCTCGGGTCTGTCCCCCTCGGGTTCTGTGTGTCCCGGGCTGGCCGGGCAGTGGTCCTGCTGTAACCCCGACACTGCAGGCGATTGACAGCTCTGCATCTCTGCATCCCGCGGCTCTTGCCTGGCCGTGCCCAGCGGGGCTGGACCTACCTGGCTGTTCCCGCAGGCTCGGGGAGATGCTCCGCCGGGAGCTGTGCATGTTCCTCCTCCTCTCACACTGCCTTCCCTGCGAATTTAGCACCTGTTCCTTGCCAAGTTCCACGCTCTGCAGTCGCTGGTGCTTCGCAGTCACTTGCCATGCTTGGACCGACCCCGCAGCAGAGTCTGTGTGAACTTAACACCCGGAGCAGCATTCTTCTCCTTGGGGTTTTTGTGAAACTGTTTGTTTCTCAGTCTCTCTTCTATGGGAAATAATTGGATCAAGTGCCTAATTCCACAGAAATCCAGAGGACAGCTAGTGGGGAGAGATGATTTCCAGTATGATAAATCATAATCCAGCCCTGCTTGGAAGGGCTGTGGCTCAGTGCAATAACTCTGCACTGCTCCCAGGCTTTTCAGGATTAAAGGAAATTGCTTGTCTTTGAAAAAACGTGGCTGGTGTGAGGGTGAAATTTGTGCTTGGGGAAAATTCTTTAATCAAATGTGTCATTCATTTGGTGACAAAGACTCGATTTGCCATAGGAGTTCCCTGCAGAGGTTCTCTGGTTTGTGTTCGTCTGTGTTTTCATTAAAAACTTGTGTAATGAGGTAATTTGACTTTCTTAGACATCGTGTCAAGCTCAGAGCTGGTGCTGAGCATGTCAGCACAGACAGAGGCAGCACTGTGAGCAGTGGGCGTGGAGCTGCACTGTGCTTTGCATTAAAATACATATTTGTTTGAAGGATTTGATGGGAGGAATTTTCACTGGGCAGTGAAAGGTTCAAGCTTTGTGTCAGGTTCAGCTTTGGACCTGCCAGGTTGGGTCTGACTGTTACAGTTCCCTTCAGTGATGGCAAATAAGTTTAGAGCATCTTCAGACCTACTGACCCTGTGAATTGTCATTCATGATGTTTGATAATTACCTTATTTTCTGCATTCAGCTTTGTGATAAGAGAGAGACACAGATGTCACATTGGAGGTGGTTTTTTTTCACTTCTTCAGTGGGTAAAACTCTGACCTTTGTCTTCAAAACCTTGAGGCCCCAGCCTGGCTGCAGCTGCCAAGAAAAGCACTGCCTGTCTCATCCTAGAGGTGAAATAATAGGCAGGTGCTGGTGGAGTAAACTGCATTGGTCTCCCTTTATCTGTGATGCTTTGTGTTTTAAGAGTGATGCATGGTCACAGGTTGGGTGTAAAGCTTTGGTTGGGCATCTTGGGTGATTAGAGCAGAATTCTGGCCTTTTCAGGGCTGTGTTGGCATTCAGTAGGAATCTGGTTGGCACCTGTAGGAAAGCCTTGTGAAATAGATGTTGGGGTGAGTGAAACTGCATTGGTCTCCCTTTATCTGTGATGCTTTGTGTTTTAAGAGTGATGCATGGTCACAGGTTGGGTGTAAAGCTTTGGTTGGGCATCTTGGGTGATTAGAGCAGAATTCTGGCCTTTTCAGGGCTGTGTTGGCATTCAGTAGGAATCTGGTTGGCACCTGTAGGAAAGCCTTGTGAAATAGATGTTGGGGTGAGTGAATTTCTTCAGCTTTAACTCTTTTCTTGCTTACAGAAAGAACGTAACAGGGGGGAAAGGAGCTTCAAAAATGAGATGTAAGTCTGCAACTGCTCAGTTGTGGTTTGCTGAGAAGGAGCACTGGATCTGCTCTTACTGAAGCACCAGTTCTAGGAACATGCATCAAAGAACTGTCAGAGTGAAGGAATTCCTTCCACTTTGTTTCCCTAAATGCCTTTTACCTGTTTTTTTTCTGACTAGATCATCAGTCTAATCGAAACAGAGAAGAAAGAGACAGGAGTAGAGATGCTGTTGAGTCTCAGCTTGGTTCTGCTCATTGATGAAAACAACTGGCCCTCCAAACTGACCTTAAATTCTTAATTTTCTGAGGAATGAGCAACATTTGATACGATGGAGCTGTTTAGACTTGTTGCAGTGAAGAAATATTTTAGGAATTAGTCCTGCCTGCCTTCCCCCAACTTCTGGATCATGGAGCTCTGTTGCAGACAGCTGGGAGTTAGCCTTAGTGTTCTGCTAACTAATTAAAAACCTAATCCGTTCTTTACTCTTCACCTCTTGGGGATAACATTAAACTACTCTGGGTAATTATTGGGCTGAACTGTGTTAAGTCTTGCTGCTGTAGTAGTGTTTACCAAACGTGCAGCCTTGTTTGTGAGGGAGTCCTTGAAATGCAAATAGTTCCTGGCTGTCACCAGCTTGGGCTGAGAGCTGCCTGGTTGCCAGACTAACAATTGTGTTTCTCTGTGTTTATTGCAGATATTAAGTCAATCATGCATCAGATGACTCGAGTCTTTTTGTCTCTCAAGTGGTGTGGGGGAGTTTATTTTCTGTTTGTTGTAGCCAAGCTGTCTTTTGTTCTCATCAGGAAGATTCTGTCAGGGGTGGTCCTGGCTTCACTGTGATCACTGCTAAGGGGGAGAGGAATGATTGTGGCTAACATAGCTCTGGGAAAACTGAAACCTGAGTGTTTCTTGACCTGATCCTCTCAGGATTTCCCCCACAGTACAAACAGTTAGAATAGTGCTGCTTCCTGCTGTATCTGTGGATAAATGGGATGCATAGGAGGTGTGCTGTGTGCTGAAGAGCAGGATAACAACGTTGGCTGGCTTGGTGTGATCGCAGTAGCCTGGGGAGAGCAGCACACCTCACTTACAGTCTGTTTGCCTTGAACTTTTATAAGGTCTCTTAAAATTTGCTTGGAAGCATTTTAGAGCACTGTGATAAAGCAGCCAAAACAGTAATCCAGGAAGGTGATGAGCAGGTTTTCACATTTTCTGCAGGTAGGATGAAAAGTCACAAACCCACGGTGGTTTCCCAGTGCAAGTGGAAGCAGATTTGTACTGACTCCTCCAGCATTGCAGTTCAGGGTCTGGTGTGGCCATTTCAACAAGCCTTGGGATGTAGACTGTCTTGGAAAT
Source organism: Acanthisitta chloris (assembly GCF_000695815.1). NCBI lineage: Eukaryota > Metazoa > Chordata > Aves > Passeriformes > Acanthisittidae > Acanthisitta > Acanthisitta chloris. The sequence continues at coordinate 23,023 of NW_008672583.1, read as the reverse complement.
TGGGTGTTGAGTGAGGTTTCCCACCCTGGGTTTGGGGATGGGCTCCTGAGGGCTGGAATGGTCCCCCCATGGTGCTGTAATTAAACATGGAAGTTCATCATCACAGAGCATCAGCTCTGTGGCTCCTGTTGATTAACATCATGCTGAAGTTATCTTCATGTTTGCAGCTGAGCAGTGCTGAGTTTTGCTGTGGGAGGTGCCTCACACCACAGCTGTCAGGGAGGAACCTGGAAGCCTACACATACCTCTGGCAGCAGGTTTGGTTTTTAGCTGAGTGAGCACAGTGTTGTATGAAACTGCAAAGTCCTCAGACGAAATGTTACATTTCACCACCAAAAGTGGGTTAAGCTGTTGGGTAAAACGCAGCTGTGTGTTGTGGTTTGTTTTTTTTTTCCTCCTGGTATAACACAGTAGCTGTAGAAGTGATTTCTACCAGCACAGTCATCATCAAAAACTGCATTTCCCCACGCTCCCAGCTTAAATACTGAAAGGAGAAGACTAGTTTTCTCATGCCCTAACCTGTGCTGTGAACTAGTCACATCATTTGTGGAGAGTATATAGGATTTGTGTTAAAACCTACACAGATTTAGGCTACAATCAGGGATACTGAAGTGATCAAACCTCACCTCATTGATCAGAGTGGTCAGGTCTTGCTCTTGGCAGCTGTTATTTGAGGGAGACAGCAAGAAAGTGGTTAGCCTCAAAAAATTGTGCCAGCAGTGCAGGGCCAGGGAAAAAAAAAGTACATCTCATTAAAAATATCCTAAGGCAACACCTATCATTCCTGGCCTGTTTGTCACAGCACATTCAGTTGCTGTGACAGATTTGACTTTTCTGGAGTTTGAAGGTTTACTTTTGTTTGCTCCCTGAAGTTTTTAGTCCTTTCTCCCTCCCATTCTGATCTGACACAGCACTGAAGTGAATTTTAGAAAGGCATTTTTGCTTTTCTCCTTCCCAGTTGGCTATTAAGTCTGAAGTCTAAGGTTGATTTAAGAGCTGAAGAGCTTCACTTGTGAAACTTGCCTGGGTAGTCACACACATAACATACAGGAGTATGCTTCACCATATGAGAAACTGCATCAAATTTAACATCTAGCAGATAAAATCACCGTTCTCCTCAGTCCCCCAGAGCTCTGCTCAATACTGTTGCTACCCAGGGCTAAATTATGGCTTGGTAATGGCTGTTCTCCTCTTTAGATGAGTTGGTGGTGAAGGTCTTTGTCAGATTTGATGTCAAGTGCTTGCCTGATCTGTTGACCCACATCAGCAGTGAGAAGTTGCTGTTCTGTCCCAGTTCTGGGGTTTGGTTTCACTCCTGGCAGAAGGCATTAATGTTGTATCACATTTCAGTACTGCTTTGGACCTGGAGGGGGTGGGGAAAGGCCACTGAGTGTAGAACTTGTTAGAATGGACTCAGATTGGAGCATCAGCTCCATAAGAGCAATGGACATGGACACAGAGTGCTTAACTCTTCCATAGGTGTCCATATGCACAGCAGATGGTTTGAGTGGGGTCACAACAAGTGTCTCTGAAGGTCAAGGTGAGCAGCTTGACAGCCAGATTGGAAATGCTGCTGTGCTCCATGGGTCGAGCCAGTAAGGAATGTTGTGACATTAAACTCGATATTGGGAGGACAAGGCCTGATGAGGGAGTGAACCAAAAACACTTCAGGAAGACTTTTCTCTCCTGAGCTCAGCCCCTTTGGAGATGGGTGTCTGATTATAGCAAGTGCAGTAGGAACTCACTGAGACCCTCTGAGGAGTGGTGACAGTCAGGGGAAGGGGAGGCACAGGCAGAGGCAGTGACACACTTGTTCAGGATCGTTGAGCAGTTAATTTCAGAGCTGGGAACAAACTGAGCTCCAGGCCAGAACCTGATTCCACTGTCTCCCAGGGATTGTTTGATCCACAGAGGAAAAAAACCTTCGGAACAGAGTGAATACTAAACATACTGGATTATCATCTTACTAGTTGTGCTAGGTTAGCACTGGGTGTAAAGCCATCTGAGCTGCCAGTGCAGGTTAATTCCTTCAAACAGTGTCTTCCACAACTGTATGGATTTATTTTTTTTTCAAATCAAGCTCTTAGCCAGAAAGTAAAAGCAGAAAAGCCCTAAATTTCAGAATGCTTTACCTGAATAAATGGAAATGAATGATTGAACACTTTGTCAAAACATGCAGTCTGTCCCCAACACTAGTTACTGTATGAGAGTAAAACCTAAAGATCTAATCCTGTTAAGCTTCCAAGGAACTGCACTGTGATACCTGTTTTTAAAGGAACTAATCCTTTGGAAAGAAAAATCAGAAGGGCTGAAGGTGCTGTTGAACTTGGCATACCAAACAGAGGTCTATTTCTTTTCCTGTTTTAAGTCTAAATATTTACCTTTTACAGCTTGGAACAAAAACCAGTTGATATCTTAAGGTTTTAATACTCTAAAAATACATGTAATATTTTTTTAAAAGAGCCTGATGCAATTTTTTTCCTCAAAAGTGTTTTTCTTGCATGAAAGCATCAGAGATCAGGACACTGTTTTGAGTTAGAAGAGCTGATGTGGTTGTGACCATACCTGAGCTGGGTCTGTGGGTTAACTCTTCCAGCTGCTTGGTCCCATCCCACCCTGCCTTGGATCCCAAGGTGTGCTTGGGACACACCACACCTGCAGATGCTCTGTAGCCTTTCCTGGCCTAAAACAGGCACTGCAAAGCATTTTGGAGCATAATTCAGGCTCTGAGGGATCTCTGGTGGCATCCAGCAGAAAGTTCCCTGACTGAAGCAGGACAGCACCAATGTGAGTGCTGGGCTAGGGCTCAGGAAAGCTTAAATTGTCACCAGTGACCAGTTCTGGGAAGTAAGATGAAGGAGTGATTCTATGTTGGTGAATGTAAGGGTGGGAAACCTCTGGAAGGTGAGTAGGGAAGAGCAGGAGCAGACAGTGCTGCTGAGCTGCTCCTTTGGCTGCCAGAACAGCCTGCTCACAGCTCTGCCTGCTCAGGTGTACTTGCTGCCAGCTGGATTTTATTTTCCCTGGGCAGTTTCAGGAATGGGATGTCCAAATGCCAAACCTCCTCTGACTCCTTGACTACACTGGAGTAAATAATTTAGTGTATTTCGGTCTAAAGAGCTTGTAAAGTGGATGTGTGTGACAAGTGCAGGTGTTAGTCTGCTGGAAATTTTTTCTAAGCACGCGGGGGAGAAGGAATCTCTGGCATGAATTTCCCAGTCAGTGAGCAGGCAGGAGATCAAGGAGCTTTTAGATGAGCTCTTCCCTACTGATACTTTTTCCTATAACTGCCTGTTTTCCAGTGCTTCAGGCACAAGACTTATTGGGTTGTTGTGTTTTTAAACCCCAATCTTTTGTCTTGAAATTTGCTTTGGAAAATAGTCTGCAGATGGATGAGCACAAAGAATGAGGTAGCATAAGCCCTGTTGTCCAAGGAAATCTGGAATGATAACTGATGTGCTCTTTACTGGAGCTACAGGCTCATCTCCCAGTTCTGGTTGGGGCACTGTTCAGCTTGTAGGTAAACTTTGGGTATAAAAAGTCAATCAGATGTTTCCTAAGTTCCTTAAGAACTAAGAAACATCCTCGGTATACAAAGAAATCCAAGTTTGCACCTTCTGATAATCTTTAGCAATCTCCCTGTGTCCAGTTTTCTTCTCTGAAAGACAAAGCAACTAGGCAAGTTCTATGGCTAAACACCAAGTGTTGGCTTGTTTCCCTTTTTTTCAGCTGCTGTTTGGCTCTGGGGAGTGACAAGGAATGAAGCCTGAGGAGGTGAATGATGTTCTGGTTCTCAGATGTGTCAGGCATGGGTTCTGTGAGTCAGCTCTTGCTTTGATAGTGACAGCTGTGCACACTGTAATTATGGAGTTTGTGCCTCAGGGTTTTGGAGGCTGAGCCACTCTGAAGGATTCCAGGTGTCCCTGTGATACTGCTTAGGGTTTGCTGGTGACTGACAGGAGTGACCCTCTGGCCACAGCATAAATCCCAACAGCTAGCTCTTGTTAGTGGCTCTGAGAGACAGAGGTCTGATCTGCCTACAGGGCAGGGATAGGCTGGATATTGGGAATAAATCCTTCCCTGTGAGGTGCTGAGGCTCTGGCACAGGGTGCCCAGAGCAGCTGTGGCTGCTCCATCCCTGGGAGTGTTCCAGGCCAGGTTGGATGAGCCTTGAGCAACCTGCTCTGGTGGGAGGTGTCCCTGCCCAGGGCAGGGGGGGGATGAGGTGATCTTTAAGGTTCTTCCAACCCAAACCACTCAGAGATTCCATGATTCTACTTAATAGACATAACAGTGCACGTGGCTACTTTATGTAAAGCTGTTTTCCCCCTCCTTCCATTTTCATAAGGTGAGAAAACTCTGATTTCTGTGCCTGGATGAAAGTAGATCTAATAATCTTCACTGCACTGCTCCTCTTGCTTTTCCCTTCGCAATTAATTAAAGCCTGTGAAGTAACCTTGTTCTCCAGAGAGTTTGGCCCTTTTCATATAGAACCCGATGAGCTGGAAACTGAATTATAGTGTATGTGGTAGATGCCAATAGAAGTTGCATTTGGCTGCTGAGTTGAAGGGTCTGGAAATACAAACCTAGGTCTAAAACAGTGATGAAAGGGAGAAAGCATGTTCTGCTTCCATGCAGTGGAAATGTGCAGCTCCAGCCTTGCCACTTCCATAGCTGCATTTGTGTTTTTAAACATAGCACTTGGTCTGGGATCAGTTTTCCTGCTTCAAGGCAGGTGGTTTTGGAGGTATGGAAAGGATTGCCTCCTCTCTCCCAGCATGAAAGTGTTTTCTCTTCAGAAACATAATTTTCTGCTGTCATTTTGACCTGATTTTTCACATCTGTTGTGACCTCATGTGGTAATTTTGCCTCATCTCATACAATAATCCTAAAATTTGGATGGGACAGCATTGCAGTTTCTCTGTGTGGTCTTTTTGGTTTATTTTTGATGTTTTTTTCTTAAATTACCCCTTGACTGTGTTTCGTTTGATCTCTGTGTTCCCTAAGCTGCTGACAGGAAACCCCACACGATGTGTTTGCAGGAAGAAGCAAAAGACATTGTGGCATGTTCCAGTGAGCACATTTCATGGGTTTGCTGTGTCTGTCTAACTCTGCCCTTCCCCTGAGGTGGGAGCAGCCTGTCCTTGACCCCTGTGCACATTTGGAAGTGGATATTTCAGGAATATTTTCTGCCTCAGGAGGCATTTGCAGCATTGGCATCGCACAGCCAAAGTTTTATGGCCTTCAGTTCTGTGTCACTTTTGTTCAACGACTTAATTGATTCCTGCCAAGAAAGAGTTCACGGCTCACTGGCTCCCTCAGCTTTTCTGGAGTGGTGCAGGGCACTGGATTATCCATGTGTGACACAGTGCAGCCTTGAGAACAACTGTTCATAGAATCACAGAATATTAGGGGTTGGGATGAAGCTTAGAGCTCACCCAGCCCCAACCCCTGCCCTGGGCAGGGACACCTCCCAGCAGAGCAGGTTGCTCAAGGCTCATCCAACCTGGCTGTGAACACTGCCAGGGTTGGGGCAGCCACAGCCTCCCTGGGCAACCTGGGACAGGGTCTCACCACCAGAACAGGGAAAACCTCTGCCTAAGACCTAATCTAAATTTCCCTCTTTCAATTTATCCCCATTACCTCCTGTCCTGTCATTGCAACTCCTAACAGAAAATCCCTCTCTCCAGCTCCTTGTAGGCCCTTCACATACTGAAAAGTTGCTCTGAGGTCTCCACACAACCTTCTCTTCTCCAGGCT
>NW_008672583.1:7701-17153 GCF_000695815.1 Acanthisitta chloris | reverse complement strand
CTGAGGACACCAGAGCTGTGTGCAGGATTCCAGGTGGGTCTCCCAGAGCAGAGCAGAGGGGAAGAATCACCTCCTTGGACCTGCTGCCCACACTGCTGTGGGTGTAGCCCAGGAGTTTTTTGATCTCAGTTGCTCTGCCCCTATCCACAAATTCTGTGGCCCCATCACAGAAGGTCACCAAACTCCTCAGGCAAATCCACAGAGCCCCCAGATCTGCTGCGTTGGCACGGAGCACTGTGTGTGTGAGGACTGGGGGCTCTGCTGGCTCAGGGGGTGAGAGCTGGATGCTGCACCCAGACATACACCAGTGCTCAGCTTTCTCTTCTCTTGCCAGCCATGTCTCAAGCCGTGCAGACCAACGGGACACAGCCCCTGAGCAAAACCTGGGAGCTCAGCCTGTATGAACTGCAGAGAACACCTCAGGTACCGTGTGCTGCTGTGCTGGGCTTTGGGTGCTCGGTGCTGTTGCGTGTTTGCTTTGTCTTTTCACTGTGCTTCCCTCCAGTAAAACATGCTTCCTCCCTGAGGAATCACTGAGCTTTTCCTTCCTCTGGTGCTAGGAAGCCATCACGGATGGCCTGGAGATCGTGGTGTCCCCCCGGAGCCTGCACAGTGAGCTGATGTGTCCCATCTGTCTGGACATGCTGAAGAACACCATGACCACAAAGGAGTGTTTGCATCGCTTCTGCGCCGACTGTATCATCACAGCCCTCAGGAGTGGGTATGTCAGTGCTGCCCAGGGCAGGGGGATTGCCCTCAGGACAAAACAGGGTCAGGACAGGTCCTGGGTGTTGGTGTGGGGCAGGTGCTGTGCTCTGGAGATTCCTCAGGATGCACCACACCTTTCATACCTCATTCAGCCCTCTCTGACAGACCAGATCTGACTCTTCCCTCATGAAAAAGTCATCCCATAACTGTTTCTTGCAAGGCATTGAAAACCTCTCTTAGCTTTTTTTTCCCCCCTCTTCAATCCAGTAACAGTAAACCAAAAATACATCACATTATTCACAAAGTCTCATCTTCCTTCTTCTTCCTTTTCCTAATAACAGATGTCAGACTCTGTGGCCTTCAGTAGTCCTAAGCAGCACTGCTGAAATGACCTACACAAAGTACAAATCATTTCTCTTGTCTTCTTCAGTTACAAGTCCAAACTTTCCCAAATAGAATCCTGAGGTAACCAACAGTCAGTGATGTCATTACCTACTTCTGATCATGGCAGTTACCTGTGCCCAGAGGTCACACTTCATTCACTGTGCCTGTGTAAATTCTGAGTAATTAGCAAAACTGAACTAGAGGGAAACAAGAACAGCATCAGGAGCACCAGACACCAGAGTTTCACTGCTGAGGCCTCCTCCTCTTACAGGAAAAAGATGGTGTGAACCTCACATTCTAGTTAAATGAGCACAAAATAGTAGGAAGGACAAGATTGGTTTAGTTTTCCTAGTAATTAGTGTTTGGGTTCCTTAACCTTTGTTTTGTCCTGTGTGAGTGTTAGAAATGATGGAATCACAGAATGATAAAATGCTAGACTGGTTTGGGTTGGAAGTGACCTGAAAACTCATCCCATCCCACCCCTGCCCTGGGCAGGGACACCTCCCCCCAGCCCAGGCTGCTCCAGCCCCATCCAGCCTGGCCTGGAACACTCCCAGGGATGGAGCAGCCACAGCTGCTCTGGGCACCCTGTGCCAGAGCCTCAGCACCTCACAGGGAACAATTTCCTCCTAAGACTATGCTTTAAAACAATTTCCACCAGACATGCATTTTTTATATGTAAAATTCCAGACAGAGAGTGAAAGGAAGAACTGGTTTGCTGAGCGAGACTTTAGAACTCTTCAATCTAAATACAGTTTGCTTGAACACACTTGAAAACAAAGAAGCAGCAGGGAGATAGATGTTTGGGATTTGAAGTCTAAACATCTGGAACTACCTGATCTGTCCCAAGACAAGCTGCATCCCAGATGTGCTCTAAATACTGAGTCTTAGTGAGCCCTTTGACCAAGAATGGCACCATCAGGGCAGAGTTTTGTTCCTGCTGGAGAGTTAGTGTTGCTTTCTCCCTTCCTGCTCATGTCTCGCACCATCAGAGTTTTGTTCCTGCTGGAGAGTTAGTCTTGTTTTCTCCCTTCCTGCACATGTCCAGCAACAAGGAGTGTCCCACGTGCCGGAAGAAGCTGGTTTCAAAGAGATCCCTTCGGCCAGACCCCAATTTTGATGCTCTCATCAGCAAGATTTACCCGAGCAGAGATGAGTATGAGGCTCATCAGGAGCGGGTGCTGGCAAGGAGAGTTTTGTTCCTGCTGGAGAGTTAGTCTTGTTTTCTCCCTTCCTGCACATGTCCAGCAACAAGGAGTGTCCCACGTGCCGGAAGAAGCTGGTTTCAAAGAGATCCCTTCGGCCAGACCCCAATTTTGATGCTCTCATCAGCAAGATTTACCCGAGCAGAGATGAGTATGAGGCTCATCAGGAGCGGGTGCTGGCAAGGATCAGCAAGCACAACAACCAGCAAGCTCTGAGCCACAGCATTGAGGAGGGATTAAAGATTCAGGCTATGAACAGGTATGTAATCCACCTGGTTTGTCCACGTGTCACCTCACTTGCCTTGGCACTAAAAATACACTGCCTGTCCTCACTCCCTCTACAGCCTGAGATTCCTCTGAACTCTGCCAAAATAGCTGTTAACCTTTTGTCTAGTAGAAACCTTTGTATCACTCTCTGCAACTTCTCTTGTCCATTTCTGATGTACATTTCAGCTCAGCTTTACCAAATCGTGGCTATTGTGTCCGAGATAACAAACCAGAATGGAACAAATCCTCTACCAAAATACTACCCTTAAGTGCGAGTAACTGCACATAGTACCAGGTTTCAGTTGCCCCTTAATTCCCAGGCTGGAATGTGTGGTGTTTCCACCACAGTGAAATTCAGAGTGTGCATTTAAACCTAAGAGAGGGAGCTGGGAAAGAGGCCCCAAACCTTTATGTTGTGGTGAAGCATGTGATGACTTGTGTTTTTAATCCCATGTGGATTCATGTGTTATAGGTGAAAATAATCACAGAATCAACCAGGTTGGAAGAGACCTCCGAGATCATCCAGTCCAACCCTCCCGTGGTCACTAGCCCATGGCACTAAGTGCCACATCCAGTCTCAGCTTGAAAACCTCCAGGGATGGGGAATCCACCACCTCCCTGGGCAGCACATTCCAATGCCTGTCTCTCCCGAAAAAATCTCTTCCTAATCTCCAACCTAACCCTCCCCTGGCAGAGCTTGAGTCTGTGCCCTCTTGTCCTGCTGCTGGTTGCCTGGGAGAAGAGACCAACCCCCACCTGACTCCAACCTCCTGTCAGGGAGTTGCAGAGGGTGATGAGGTCTCCCCTGAGCCTCCTCTTCTCCAGGCTGAACACCCCCAGCTCCCTAAAATAGCCTTAAAATATGTCTAAAAGATGTTTGAGGGATAGGAAAAATCCATGGTTTTGTTTGTGAATATCTTTTCATAAAAAGAAAAGTCAATACATGTTTTAAACTTTAAATCTCTTTGGAATGTTCAGTGCTTGTGTGTGCACATGTCTGACTCCTGGTGTGAGGGAGGAGCTGTCTGAGTGTTGTGGGCCTGAACTCTGACTGGGGATTAGGGTTTGTTTCTGCCCTTTTCTGCCCAGGTTACAGCGTGGCAAGAAGCAGCAGATTGAGAATGGCAGTGGAGCAGAGGATAACGGCGACAGCTCGCACTGCAGCAATGCCTCCACGCACAGCAACCAGGAGGCAGGGCCCAGCAACAAGAGGACCAAAACCTCAGATGATTCCGGGCTGGAACTGGACAATAACAACACAACTGTGGCCATAGACCCTGTGATGGATGGGGCAAGTGAAATCGAGTTGGTCTTCAGGCCTCACCCGACCCTCATGGAGAACGACGACAGCGCGCAGACGAGGTGAGGATCTGCTCCTCCTCGTGTGTTCTGTGCTTTGCTGCTGCTGCTGCTGTTGTTCTTTGTTGCTTCTTAGGGCTTTTAAAATTTGAATCTATTTACTTCAGTCATGTCCCATCCTGTTTAACCATCTCATAGAATCCCACAATGGTTTGGGTTGGAAGGACCTTGAAAGGTCAACTAGTTCCACCCCTGCCCTGGGCAGGGACACCTCCCCCCAGCCCACGCTGCTCCAAGGCCCTCCAGCCTGGCCTGGAACACTCCCAGGGATGGAGCAGCCACAGCTGCTCTGGGCACCCTGTGCCAGAGCCAAATGAGACATACACTCCTGGGCAACCTGTGCCAGTGCCAAATGAGACATACACTTTCTCCCTCTTTCTATTGCAAGTCAGGTAGATGCCCCTGCTCAGCTGCTGTTAAAAGCACAGTAATTACCTGTTTTAAGCCTCTGATCACAAATAAAGATGTTTTAAGGTTTCCCAGCATTGCACTTCACAGTAGGTACTGGGATGATGGTGTAGTATTGGCTCCTTTCTCCTTATTTTAAGATTCTTAAGTGTCAGCAGTTTCCAGAGCAGCTTTGTGTCAGGATTTGCATATTTTTTGGCTCATAATCCAATCCAAGCACAGACTAGAAATTTTGACTCACACCAGTGAGTTTTGTGGACTCTCTTCAGCTCTCTTCTTGACTTTGCTGCTGAGACATCTGTCTGTGATGCTTGTAAATCTATCAGAAAGTTCACTATGTGAACTGTCTTTGAAGTGAAAGACCTTTTCACAGCTGATGCTTAACATTTTGGGGTGCTGCAGATGTCGTGTTCCCATTCCTGTTGATTCCCTGTGGTTGCTGTCACAGGTACATCAAGACCTCAGGCAATGCCACGGTTGACCACTTGTCCAAGTACCTGGCTGTGAGGTTGGCTTTGGAGGAGCTGCGCAGCAAAGGAGAGTCAAACCAGATGAACCTGGACACAGCCAGTGAGAAGCAGTACACCATCTACATCGCCACGGCCAACGGGCAGTTCACTGTAAGCACCACCTCTGCCTTGGAGGGAAACTGCACTGACACAGCCCTGATGCACATGGGACCACATTCCACTCAGCTGGGCTTCTCCTGGGTTGGCTTGGGGCAAAAAATTCCCCTTTCTTTTCCTGTTGTATTTATTTTTCTGTTCCTCTTTGCCCTCTCTCCCCTCTTTCCCCTCTCTCCCCTCCCCTTCTCTTTTTACCTTTTTTCCTGAAATAATATTTTTCCTTTTCCTTTCATTTTCCTTTTTTCTTTCTCCTTTTCCTTTTATTTTCCTTTTCCTTTCCCTGTTTCCTTTTTCCAGGTTGTTTAGAAGCAGTTCAGTGGCTTTTGAGGGAAATGTAGGCAGCAAAAGGACAGTAGAAATGTAGGCAGTTGGTAGGAAAGGAGGCACATGAATTCCTTGGGGAAAATTCAGCAATGCCACCAACTACTAGTTGGCTTAGACCAATATTCAGCAGTGAGAATTGAAGAGGTAAAATATTACTTGATCTGAGAATCTTATTTCTTGGTTAGCTTGTAACTTGTGCCTGTAAGTTGTGCCACATCATGGTGACTCCTTTAAGCTGGCACAGCCTTCGGGCACAAGGAGCTGTTTCTGCAGCACCACAGTCAGATTCATTTCCATTCTGGTGTTCTCTCCTAGGTACTAAATGGGTCCTTCTCCCTGGAACTGGTCAGTGAGAAGTACTGGAAGGTGAACAAGCCCATGGAACTATACTACGCACCCACGAAGGAGCACAAATAAGCTGTGCTGGAAAGTTGGGATGGGACTAACTCTTTTTATAGCTATGACTTCTCTAATATGAACAGGAGGCACCACCAGTATTTTCATGGACAATCCATGTGATGCCTTCAGGCACTCTCAGTATACTCAGTAATATGGTTAGACAGTATTCTGGGTTGTATTTAATTTAGTCTTTGGGTTTTTTGGTTGTTCCCTAGGAGACTAAATGACCTTCTCCAGTGCATTCCAGTGTTTGAGATGCTTTTCTGTTCCTGATGCATGGTAACCGATCGAGTGTTCCACTTTGGAATGTCTTCATTTTGTCCAGGTACATCTGGATCTCTACATTTGACACAGTTCTAGTAGCCTCTGTGAAGTATTGAGCGTTGGATGGCCAAGGAAGTCTATTCAAGAGTAGCATATGCCAAGGAATGTGTTCAGTGTGGGAATTTGCTAATTGTTGTCCATCTGAAGGATGGGCAGAGTGGGTTTCTGATAGGCTGACAGGTAAATGTTTCCCTAGGAAAGGTTTATGATGTCATTTTCTTGGGAACAAACGTGAGCTTGGCATCTTGTGAGTGGCATCCCTGTCTATGGCAGGGGTTGGAATGAGATGTCTTTATGGTCCCTCCCAACTCCAACCATTCTGTGAGTCTCTGATTGGAAATTGAGCTGCAGTGAGAAATCTGACACTTTAAAACTCTGCTGTTCACTGGGCTTAATACTTCAGTGCACGGCGAGTCATGAGATTGGTTTGCTTTTTAGTGAGTGTTTCAGTCAAAAAAAAAAAGCCCAAACAACCCAAACCCACAACTTATCCCCATCCTGAACATGCCAATCTTGAGGATTCCCTCCTGGCAGTGTTACCCTGTCCTCACAGCCTAACTGAAGATAATCTTCTGGAAGGTTCAGAGCCCTCCTCTGTTCCCTGGGGTGAGATCTCTGTTGTATTAGAATGTGCTGTAAAGGAAAACTATAGTTTTTTTAAGCAAATCCCCCAAATTTCAGCATGGAGGCATCAAAATACTTTGCTGTAGGGAATTCTGCCACCCCAGCAGTGACCTTACCTGGGTGTCAGTGTGAGTAGGGAGGACTTCAACCATAAGCTGCTCCAAGAGTCTACGTTTTGGGTTTTTTTTCCTTTGCCATAGCTTTAACAAACATGGCTTAGCACTTTGGAAGACAATTTTAGTACTTGACAAAGTTTACCATTTAGTGTCTTAACTTTAGGTTCAAGTTTTCAAACTTGGCAGTTGGGCTGTTGTGTGATGTCCAGTAGCTGCTGTCCATGTGCATGTCAAACCCCTCTGCCCTGGCTCTGGACCTTGCTGTTCCTTCTGCTGGGGGCAAAGTGTTCTGTCTGAAGGGAAGTGATGTCTGCACGAGGTTCCCTTTGCTGTCAGACTTGCTGATGAAGCCTTCACCTCTTTGCCCCTGAAGCAAAGAGCTGGTGATAGGTGAGAAGCAATAGGCTTTGCTCCTGCTTTGTCCTGCCTGTAATTCCACTGGCTTTGGCATGTGGTACAAGTATTCCAATGCTTGGGGATTCTCCTGGGAAGGAATTACCCGTCCATGGCTTGGGGCTTTCCTAGCACTTGTAAATATGTGTCCCTTCTGGCTGCTGCTCCAGGTCAGCTTTATCCCCTCGTGAAAACGGCACAGGCTTCTTTGAGTAACTTAATTATGTTCTCTGACTGGAGAGAGTTGGGTTTTTGTGACATGAAATGGAAGTTTTCAGGCCCCAGAGCACAGAGGGGCAGTTTTCAAGGAGGTATGTTGTTGCTGTATAGACTAGTAGTGCATGTCCACTGAATATAATGGGGGGAGGGAGAGTGGCCATGGGAAATGCTGTAACAGTCATGGGGAAACTTCTAGAGTAGTGTCAGCCTCCCTTCCCCGTGGGATAGCTGAGGGGGTGGGCAGTCCCTTCGAGGTGTTTGTGGAGCTGAGCAGTCTGTCTAGGAGCTGTCTGTCACTTGGTCCCCAGTTCTTTCCAAAAGTGTGGGAGAATGTGAAGCTTTTATTTTCATGTTGTAGTGAATTTACTGAATATTTATGTTCCTTAAATATGATATATATATATAATGTAGTTGTTTGATTAAACCATTGATTGCACTGTGCCTATTTAGTGCTATAAACTGATTTTCAGAGTGACATTATTCCTCCCCCTTTAAGCTATGTTATTTTGTAAGTCCAGAATGTGTGTTAGGTACGGGTAAGCCTAATATCCAACTATAAAGTATCTCCTCAAGTCCCACTGAAATGCTCAAATGGACAATAAAAGTAAAAATGGTATCAACAACCTGCTGGAAATTCCAGTGCTGCTTCCTCTTGTAGCTGATAACAGAATCCCTTTGGCCAGTTCGTGCTGTCCAGGTGCAGCTGAGCTCCTGAATCAGGGCTGGCCCCAAGTCCCTCGAGAGCAGCTCAACTCCTGAGCATGTCACAGGCCTTGAATGACAAAGAGAGGCACACAGAAGGTGGCAGCTCTTCCACTGACCTGGCAAAGGTGCTGCTATTCCAATCAGATCCTGCAGCCTGAGGAAGAGGATGAAGGATTTTCACAGCACTCGGGTTCGACCCAGTGACTTTGGTTGTGTTTAACCTTACTAAGCAGCTTCAATAGGGTAAGGATGGGTAACAACCCCTCACATCCTGCTCCTCAGCCAGGCTGAACACCAAACCTCTGAGAAACTGGCACCGTGGTGATTGCTGTTCCTCATTCAAGAGAAAGATGGAGACATCAGAACCAAGCTTGGGGGAAAGAAAGGACAAAGTCAAGCTTACTTGGCTGGAATGCTGCCATGTATTTAAGGAAACCAGACCCAAGTGCCAACACAGCATCTCTGCTTGTTCACAGAAGAGATCTCCCTCAGCTAAGACTAGTACTGACACACTCATTGAGAACATCAACTGTGGTCCCTTGTCCCTGTACCTTTTTGCAGCATACAACCAGTGTAATCTCTGAGCAAACAACTACCTAGAGTGACTACACAACTCACTAAGGTTTGGTTACAAACTGAGGTTTCAGTACCAGTCACCATTCCCAGTTCTCACCTGGGTCAGGTCTGGCTTGTGGGCAGAACTTTGGAATCAGCCCTGAACACAGTTCCCTGTGCAGCCTGGAGGTGCAGGAGCACCAAGCCTGGCTGGCTTCAACTCAGACTGCATTTTATCCTGTGGTATTTTCTTACCTCTGGATTGTCACTGGCCAGGGTCTAGGAATGATGCATTCTACGAGTATCCTGTTCTGCATTAATCTTGTGTTCTGAAATGCTGAAGGCTTTTGGCTCTGTTCTCCCTTCCAGATGCTGTGTTGGCAGTAAGGCTTGAACAGAGTGGGGAGCAGCCACCACGCCTCAGTGTAACAGGGATGTGAGTGTAAAACAGGTAACTCTCCACGACCTTTTCACAGTCCCAGTTCCGCAGCCATGCCGGGATCATGGCTAAGTTCTGCTACATGATTCTAAACTGTCCCTTGGAAATACAACAGCAGGAAACTCAAACGGTCAACTCCAGTTTGGGAACAAGTAGTGGCTTACTGCAACAAGATGTGCTCACAGCTCTGTAGCATCCTGCTCTGTCAACACCAGGATGTGCATTACTCAGCTGCACAGTGAGCAGTGTGGCCGTGTGAGAACACAGCAGCAGCCACGCCAGACTGGTCATCCTCCAGGAACTCAGTGTCTTCTCCCTTGTCATCTGCAGCAGCTGGAACCTCTTCTACCTGGACCTCCCCAGGGAGGTGCACAGGACCCTCTGCCTGCCCCACTGT
>NW_008672583.1:0-7680 GCF_000695815.1 Acanthisitta chloris | reverse complement strand
GTCTTAAACTGTGCCAAGGGTGCGTTGGTGCGAACCCCCATGGGGTCAAAGTGGGTTCGACTCACTCTGTATCCAGCGTCGGACAGATAGGTCAGGAACTTATTTAACCTGGGCAAAACCAACAGGAAACAAACCCACACGGTTAGAAACAGCTCAGTGCTGGTAAGGCTGGCAGAATAGGAGTGGAGTTTCCAGGCCCTTACTTTGGCATGTTCATCCCTTTGATGCTGTGCCGGTGGATGTTGTAGTAGAACGCAGGGTGCTCAGCACTGTGCTCAGCCTTCTGCCTCTTCACTGCACTGCGAAGCACCTCCTCAGTTTTTCTCTTCCCTGTGCCACAGCAAACACCAGAGGAACCAGTCAATGAATCACAGAATCAACCAGGCTGGAAGAGACCTCCAAGATCGAGTCCAACCCTCCCGTGGTCACTAGCCCATGGCACTAAGTGCCACATCCAGTCTCAGCTTGAAAACCTCCAGGGATGGGGAATCCACCACCTCCCTGGGCAGCACATTCCAATGCCTGATCACCCTAAAAAATCTCTTCCTAATATCCAACCTAACCCTCCCCTGGCAGAGCTTGAGTCTGTGCCCTCTTGTCCTGCTGCTGGGAGATTGCTCAAGGAGACCCCAAAAGCTGCCAGTGAAGCCTAAAAGCCAAGCCACACAGCAGCTTCACCTCTGCCTGCTTTTACAACTAGTATTTGCAGAGTTATAATCCAGCCTGAATTTAATTCACAGGTCACTTCAGTCATCACAAGCAAACGAGTCCCAGGGAGTATTTGGCATTCTGCTTGGACCAGTAAATATCTTACTTTTATCTTCAGATAAAGTAAAACTGGTATTCACTGGGAAAAAAACTTAAGTGTAAGAAGAAAAATGTGGAAGTGAGGTTGGCTTAGGCATCACTTAAACCATATGAAACTGCTACACCAAAATGATGCACTTACCAGGTACCAAGTAGGATTCTGTAGAAGCTTTCGGTGTTTTAATATATACTCCACACTCTTCTGGAATACAATTAAAAATCCATTAATCCTGCTGTGAGTCAGTGAAGTGGTGCAGTGCCTTGATTCAGGAGCCAGCCCTTCTCCTTACCTTGTTTGTTCTCATCACCAGCACTGGGGGTAGTAAAATGTTTTAAAGTTGTGCACTCTGCTTCGGAAACCAACGTCTTCAGCAGGGGCTGAGTCTCATCCAAGCCATACTGCACAGCCTCCACGAGCATTCTCCTGAGGAATCCAGTGTTGAACAGAGCTCCTGACCTGGGACATGCAGCAGGGAGAAGTTAAGACTCCTTAGTGAAAGCAAAAAAGCTGCTCTAACAATCTCTTGCCCAAATTGATCAGCAGTTATGTTAACACTGAGGTGCTGCATCAGGCTGAGAGTGTTTTTGATTTACCAAAGCTGAACTGCTTTGTTTGCAATGACAGTAACATCAGTCTGGGTAAAAATGAAATCAGGATTTGGTGAGACACTGTCCCAGGTTGCCCAGGGAGGCTGTGGCTGCCCCAACCCTGGCAGTGTTCACAGCCAGGTTGGATGAGCCTTGAGCAACCTGCTCTGGTGGGAGGTGTCCCTGCCCAGGGCAGGGCTTGGGGCTGGATCATCTCTAAGCTCCATCCCAACCCCTAAATTCTATGATTCTATGATCTCAAGTATGGCAGAAACCAAATAACCACTGTAGACAAGTTCATGTAACCCCCACCAGAAAGGTACTGTCAATTGCCAATCATTTCTAAGGCTGATCTGAAATGGTTAGAAGACCTAAGCAGCTTTACTTTTGTTTGTCACAAGTATTAATCACCAAGCAGTGCAGTATTTATCACCACATGAAAGGATTTACTAAGTGAATTCTCCACAAGTATAGAGTAAAAAAGAGTTGCTTAACATTTGGCAAGTGGAGGAACACAGAGGCAGGTTCTTCTTACATTCCCTAAGTGCACTGAATGTGGAATTTAAAGTGAGCTTGTTATTATTTATAACTCACTGGAACAAAAGCAAAAACTGAACATCCTACTAAATTCATAGAGTCATAGAATCAACCAGTCCAACCCTCCCGTGGTCACTAGCCCATGGCACTAAGTGCCACATCCAGTCTCAGCTTGAAAACCTCCAGGGATGGGGAATCCACCACCTCCCTGGGCAGCACATTCCAGGCTGAACCCCCCCAACTCCCTCAGCCTCTCCTCATGGCACTTGTGCTCAGTCCCTTCCCCAGCCTCGTTGCTCTGCTCTGGACCTGCTCCAGCCCCTCAATGTCCCTCCTGAGCTGAGGGCCCAGAACTGAGCACAGGATTCAAGGTGTGGCCTCCCCAGCACCGAGTGCAGGGGCAGAATCACCTCCTGGTCCTGCTGACCACACTGTCCCTGCTCCAGCCCAGGATGCCATTGGCCTTCTTGGCCCCCTGAGCACACTGCTGGCTCCTCGGCAGCTCCTGTCTCTCCACACTCCCAGGTTCCTTTCTGCCTGGTGCTCTGCAGCCACTCTGTCCCCAGCCATCAAATCCATGATGTGTCTCCTGAATTCCTCCTGATTGCTGTAACTCCTTCTGTAGTGCTAACATACCCAGCAGACTTGCATTTCTATGACAGGACTGAAGCCAAAATGAGTCTCCAGATCTGAACTTACCAGAGAGGACCCAGAACCACTGCTGTCTTCCCAGGCATACTGCCATGGCAGTCACAGGGCAGCTGCTGGTAAGGGTTTTCTACAACAGAAAAAGAGGATTTTGAGTTGATCTGAACCAGCCAGGAGTGCAAATGGAGAGACACACAGAGATGCAGCAGTAGCTGACTGCAGTGAAGGGATTTGAAGGGCAACAGCACAAGTGTGACACTGCTCTCACTTCTGCCAAGCAGCTTATGATGAGGATTTAGCGACTGATGACTTGATCTTTAATCAGTGTTAAAACACTGAAGGGGAAAAAAAAGCCACATAACCTCCTGTCTGTTTCAAGCCACAAGGAAAGGATTCTCCTTCCTACACTTCTGTCAGTAGCTGTGCAGGTGAACAGAAATCTCAACCAAAAATTTTCACACATGGCCAGCAAATTACACCCACAAAGCACAGCCCATCTGCAAGTTTCCTAAGGTCTAAGTGAGCTTGCTGGAAATTAAGGCATTTAGTAAACACCTAACTACAGATCACATTATTCACTGTACTTACTTGTTACTCATTCCCACCCTTAAAACTTGATCTGGTTTTTAAAACTTGTTTGAATACCAAGCTCATCACCTGACAGAGAGCAGAGCAGCCGAGGACACACCAGTTAATAGTGAGGTGTCCAAGAGCCTCTAATTTTGAAACCAGGTTTTAAGGCTTTTCTATTCACTCAAACCCCCATCTGGCTAGTAACTACCTCCTGGTGTAATTTTTGTCTCCTGCCTCTGCTAAGCTGTGTATGGAGACAGCCCATGATCAACAGGACAGAAAAGTGAGACTGTTTAGTCCACTACATTTGAAGGAACTGGAATGAACAGCAGAAGAGGAACTGCAGTGACAGGACAAGGAGTAATGGCTACAAATTTAAAGGGGAAATTTAGATTAGATATCAGGCAGAATTTTTTCCCTGTTCTGGTGGTGAGACACTGTCCCAGGGTGCCCAGGGAGGCTGTGGCTGCCCCAACCCTGGCAGTGTTCACAGCCAGGTTGGATGAGCCTTGAGCAACCTGCTCTGGTGGGAGGTGTCTCTGCCCAGGGCAGGGGGGTAATGATCTGTAAGGTCCATTCCAATCCCTTAACATTCTATGGTTCTATGAAAAGCAACCTGACACCCAAATCTATCCAGCTGCTGCTGTCTGGAGGAACTCAGTGGCAGCCCAGGCTGCCCCACTCTTCATGGCCTCTCCTGAAAAGGCAGATCCATGCCATGCCAAGCATCCTGGCAGCTGCAGCAGCTACAGCTAGCTGGGAGAATGCCCTGCCCAGAAGCAAATCACAGAATCCCAGAATGGTCTGGGTTGAAAGGGACTTTAAAGCCCATTCAGTTCCACTCCCTGCCCTGACTAGGGACACCTCCCACCAGCCCAGGCTGCTCCAAGCCCCATCCAACCTGGCCTGGAACACTCCCAGGGATGGAGCAGCCACAATCTGGTCCACAAACCCAGTCCCTTTACAGCAAAATCCAAGCAGACAAATCCAACCCACGAGCACACAGCACAGTGCCTTCTCCAGCTCATACACAGCACTCCCTGGTACCATCAAGGGAACTGTTAAAGGGCTGTAAGTACTAAGAAGGCCTAAACAAGCAGAAAACTGAGAGACAGGAATCAAACCCTCTGGGATGTTAAAATGAAAGGCATTTACCTTCTAGCATGTTCCCCTCTTTCTGAAAGATCCTCTCTTCACACCACTGGCAGTGGATGAGGTATCGGATTTTCTTGGCCGAATCATCCGCAGGTGTTGGGCCCCGCAAAACTCTGACCACCACCAGCACAAAGTGTTCCAGGGCTACTGCCAGCAGCACCTCAATGCCTTTGTTACAGCGAGCTGCAGCTCTGGGGAGGAAAAACAAACCAACCCAACTGAGCTCAGCAGGCAAACACTGCCACACACACATCCACCTGCTGCAAGACTCTTGGGCTCGTCCACTCTCTAGAGGTGCTAAAGGTCTGAGAGAGTGACCAGGAAATGCTGTTCCTCAAATGCCTTGCTGTGTCCTTCCTGTCAGGCCGTGCAAAACTTGTTTTCCTTCTTTTTGTCACATCTAGATGGTCTAGCACCACCTCACCTATGCAGGGAGGTAGAGAAGTGAAACCTAAACCTCTTCAGGTCACTATTTGTGCTCTGTTGTTCTCCAGACCTCTTTGCACTTTGTTTCCTTCCTATCTATCCCAAGCAGTTGTCCCATCCTCTTGCCTGTGTGTTTCTTTCCCCAATTAGGTTTTATGTCTTCATTTATTTAACAGACTGAATTTACTGAGAGCATCTCTATGCAAACGAGTCATTTCACATGTCAGTGACTATATTTGTCTTCTGAACCTCAAGCACAAGGACCTGAAGTGAACATCAGGTTGCACTGAAGCAAGTCTAACTGCAGTGCTTAGCAAGAAGCCATTCAAGGAGTTTAATTAGCATCTATAGAGTCCTGTGCAGCTCTAAACTGACAAAACTGGCAGAGGAATAGAAGAGTTTGCACGCCTGGGTATTACTTTTTCTATCACCATCCCACCCCTGACCCTACTGCTGCATTTGCACCTTGCCCAGCCACTAATTATTGCTAACAACTACCTCCTTGGTTTGTTCACCTGGAGCTGGTTTTTTTTCAGCAGTACCTTGTCACAGCAGCAATGACAATTCTAGCTGCCAGCTCCCTGTAGTACTCTGTTCTGACAATGGTGCCCCCATAGTGTCTCAGGGCCACGTGCTGAGCCTTTGCATACAGAGAGCTGATGTCTGTGGATGTCAGAGACACAATGCCAAGGTTCCTCACATTCCTGAAGGCAGAATCCAGGTAGTTCACAGAAGTTCCATAGGGGTCCAGATGGCTGAAAAGAAAGTACCACTGAGTTCAGCTTTACACTGAGGAAGACACTGGTTTATAACCTTCACCTGTGGTCATGTTGAAAAGAAGAAGAGGAAACAGGACTAAAAGCTTCCATCACACCTCTCATAAGCTACTCTGGAGAGCCTAAGTGTCACACTGCCAGAGCCAGGGAGGCTGGAAAATACACACCACAAAACCTGCAAGCAGCTTTTCCTGCATCCTGACCTGCTGATCAATTCTAGTCCTAAGAAGTTGTAAAACTTTAGTTATAAGAATTTCAGCCTGTAACCTTTGCCCTTACAGCCAAAAATATCTGTTTCACTAATTAATTAGCCTAATTTTCAGTCTCAACACCAGCTGCTTAGATCTGGATGTTAATCAATAATAATATAAAAAAAATCCCATCACTTCCTTTGGTGTTTGTGTAGGATTTGAATGCAACATCTATCAACCCAACCTAGAAGAATGAGCCTACTCCAACTGATAACTGATATGCTGCAAACTGGATAAAAACAAGAGATGCAACCAAGTCCTCCACAACATGCAAAGGTAAGAATTTTAAACTAAGAAAAATCTTAAGGAAAAGACTAATTTGACATTTCTCTTTATCAAAAAGACAGTGAAATTGTAAAAATAAACCAAACCAGTTTGGCTTAAAATTTTCATGTGTATTTACAGTCCATTCTGGATGTCAGAAGGGCAATAATTTTCCAGCAATTTCTAAAAGATTAAAGTCCTGTTCCCCCACCTTTTCTGGCACAGTGGAATTACATTTACAACACCAAGTGGCTATTGGTTGACTCTTTCATTCTAACTTCTCCACATAATCACACACTGGGGGCTAGGGTTGTGTCACTGTCTAACCAGAATACTTTGACAGAAACATGCACCACTTACATAAAATCAAATGCTCTCAAATGCATGATCACATTGGCATCCATTTTTGTCACCTCGATGATGTCAGTGCTTTCTTCTCCATCTCCCATGGCTTCAACATGGTCCTCCTCCTTCGTGTTCAGCTTCACCTTCATTTTGTTTAAGTGACAGTTTTCCTTAATCATTGTCACGGAATTTTCATTGCAGTCATTAATTGTGACTTTCACAGAACTCTGGAGGTGCTTGGCCCACTGCAGTCCCATTATACCTGAGGGAAAACAGAACTGGAGCTGTGGGTATGGAAAGGGACCTCAGCCACCTTTTGGGATGATGATTGGGGTTATAGACCAGAAGGCCTGTGATTGTTACACTGAGCTGCACCCTCAGGAAAAACCCTTGGCTTAGCACTCCAGTGTGGCACAGACCACTGGGAAACCCAGATCTCCTCAGATTTTTGTTCCAGATGTTTAGCAGACACTGATGCAACTACTCCATATCTGTGTTCAGAATTTTTGTAATCAATTCAGAGAGAACTGTGATAAAGAACCTTGGATTCGTCCCCATTTACAAACCACAGGTTGATTTTACAGCCAAATTCCACAGCCACGGAGCCATGAGGGAGCTGTGAACTGGGACACAAGCTTAGGAAGATGCCATTTCATGGATATTAAGGCAAGAAACCACCAAGCTTTGATTTAATGCTGTTTATAGCCCCTTGAAAAGGCTTAGCACCAGGCTCCTAACAGCTGCTTTTTTGGATGGAGGCTAATCACTGCCTGCCTGAGGGAGAAAATCCCCCAGGGAGAAATTCTCCTCAGGGAGAAAATTCACATTATTTATGACTATGTGATCTCAGTTACCACTGGTTTCTGCAACTTCCTGCCATTGGCTAGTAACCAAAATATTAAAGGAAAGTACTTTACCAGTGGCCCCAAAAGCATCCAAACACTCAATGGGTTTACGTTCCTCGGCGAGCACGGCCAGGGCACAGAATATCAACTGTCTTGGAAGAGAAAAGAATGGTCAGGTAAGTAGGTTGAGAAAAGGTTTGTTCCTTCCTTTTCCTCATTTATTTCCCTTGGATTGAACAGTAGAACACTTAAGCTAAACCCTCTCTGTTACAAGGAAGAACGTCAGTTACGCTTAGAAGTTTAACTCCGCAGGAACATGTTCTTAAGGGAAGAGCTAATCACAGAACAATACTTGATTGCTTCAGAAATGACAATATTTCCCATATAGTGCTCATGGAGTTCTCTGATGAGAAAAAAACTCCTCCCTCCTGCCCTCTGAACAACAGCTTCAGGGCCATGAAGTTG
>NW_008672582.1:5171-6901 GCF_000695815.1 Acanthisitta chloris | reverse complement strand
CCTCCGCTGCTCCCGGTCCCCCCCGCTCCCAGCCAGCTGTCCCGTGGGAATGGCGCGGCGATGCTTCGGTGCATCTTATGCTCCCAGCTGTGGCGATGTAGCGCGGCGCACAGTGCGAGATTTCTTCCCATCTGGCTGCCACAGTCGCTACCTCGCGGGATCCTCTTGCCTTCCGCTCTCTGTGCTTTGCCTCCTTGGCAAGTTGGTTTCATTAAATCGGGACGTGTCCAAAATTAAGCCGACCGTCAGTTCTTCGGAGTATATAGAAAGGCTGTGAAAACAATACTGGTTGGTTTTCCTCCAAAAAAAAAAAAAGGTGCTCGTTGTTGTTCTTTTTAAATTATTTTATTCCTTTTATACTGTCATCACTGGGAGCCTGGTCCTGATAAATGGGACACTCTCATCAACTGTAATAATTCCTCCAATTTCAGCTTTCTAATATTCGATCGTATTTCCAAACACACAAACAGCCCTATGCACCTCGGAAGGTATCTTATCCGTGCCATTTCATGCCGGATGAATGCCCATAAACGAGTAGTCCAACCTCGGCATGAGCTGGGATGTGTTTGTTAGAGCATTTTCTTATGCAGAGGGATTGTGCAAGCTGAAAACATCTGCGCCTTGATACATGAGATTACAGCTTCATATTTGAATAGAAAGGGTTTGAAGTTACAGGCGGGAAAAAAAAAAAGAAAAGCAAACCAATCAACTGAATAAATCGTGCCCTCATTAATCTTGACGACAATTAACTCCTTTTTTCCCTCCAATAAATTGCAGTTTTCCATGCCAGTCTATCTCTGCCGGGTGTCCGGGACGGCCGGGCCAGGCTCACTCCAACTCCCGTGCAGGGATTGGGAACAGGAGCACCCTCGACAGATTGCTGCCCTCGGGGAACCCTTGTCTTCTCTCCAGCGACTGACATAGCTACTGACGTGGCACGGTACAGTTTCTTGCACAGTACCTCTGTGTTCATGTTTCACTTGAAGTCTAGACTATATAATGCTGTGATAGTTCTTAACAAAGTGCAGCTCTCACGCGAGTTATTAATCCTTCATCTTCCACATAGGTATGGAACCCGGGAAAACGAATATAAATGCCTGTAGGCTGGGAAAGGTTAGGGGAGCAGAATACATACTCAGGAAACCATCATGTGGCCATTTAATGCTAACGATGGTAATTATGTCAACCTAAATTTGAAAGAAATCCATTTGAACAGAAGTTAGATGAAAATTTTTGCATTTAAAACCTTTGAACTGCAGGAAAAAATCATAGAACAGTTTGTCTTGGAAGGGACCTTAAAGATCATCTAGTTCGAAACTCCCTGTCAAGGGACACCTTCCAGTAGACCAAGGTGCTCAAAGCCCTATCCAACCTGGCCTTGAACACATCCATGACTTCTCTGTTCCCTTGTTTTACCACCCCCGTTGTAAAAATCTCTTTCCTTCTATCTAATCTAAACTGACTTTTTTTGGTTTAAAACAGTGTTCCCTTGTTCTGTCTCAACATAGAATAACTTCTCTCTGGTTTTTAATATGCACACACAAGCACACACACAAAATATAAAAAAAAGGGATCGCTTGTATTCCTTGGATAAGCATTTTAAGTTTTCCCAGTATAAAAACTAGGCAGACTGGCTATTTCCCTGCTCTAAGTGGGGGTAAGGTTTTTTGGGGGAGAAAATTTTGACATCACCAAGTTTCAAGGGCGGGGAAGACTAGAACTGTCTTACA
>NW_008672582.1:0-5126 GCF_000695815.1 Acanthisitta chloris | reverse complement strand
TCCTCCTCCTCGTATTATTTCCCCCCTCCGTGCCCACCACTGCACCGTCCGTTCTCGCTGTGTGGCAGCGGGACAGAGAGGCCACCGCGGGCTTTGCCCCCAGGGGCTGCCGTGCGGGCTAGCGGTGGCGGGTCGCGCCGTGGACCCCCCACCCGCGGGCTGCGCCTCCCGTACCAGCCCGGTTAACCTGATAACCTGTGCCTGCTGTCCTGCATGGAGCACGCTGGGGACATGGGTACCGAATATTTGGGCAGGAGATTTGGCGCAATCTGCCGGATATGAGGTAGGTTTTCTTCAGCAGACACGAAATAGGGCAATTCATAGCTGACCGGGTCAAAGTACCAGCGGGCGAGCAGAATCACGCCTCGATGTGAATTGCATCACGCAATTAATTCACACTACCTAAAAACTTGACAGTATTAATTTATAGGACTTCTCCCCTAAAGCCGCTCTACCCATCAGCATCACCATCAGCAGCTCCCCTGAGTATAAGTGATTTCTGAGCGCCCAAAATTGAGATTCAGCTGCACAAATAAAGGACATTAGGAGAGGGGGCAAACAAATCACATACTCCTCAAAAGATGGGTGGCTTTGGAACGAGTTTTAGAAACAATATAAGCGTGTAATGCAGCCCTATCCTCAGCCTTGGGGCACCACAAGCACTTATGGGACCCTGCAATCCGGAGTAAGAACAGATCATGAGTTAGTGTCTACAGCAGCAAGACCCGGGCAGCTTTGCACCCCTCAAAGCAGGCAATGGAAACAGCATACCCTTTTTCTGCAGGAGTACCGACGTGTTCATAACCTGTCACTTTACAGTGTAGAAACTGCTCGTTCCTGATGGCAATAATTATCTTTTTTTTTCTTCTGATGGTGTGGGCTTTGAGGTGTTTTCTTTCCATCTCAGTGACCAAAATCGAGGATAGATTCAGCAGCATGTAAACTAGAGAAAAGTCCCTCAGCTGTCAGCAGAGACAAGGAGAATTACACAGCATTTGCTCTGGGACAGGATTTACATCTAGGTTGAAATGTCTTTATGCCACGGACCTCCTGTGAACTCCTGAGTAAATAATTCAGGGTAAAAAACATACACTTAAAGTATTATAAAGCAGCTGTCTGCGAGAAGCCTTAACTGATCACTGCACTGTGTTAGCTCCACGGACAGCTGTCATATTTAAGAGCCTCTATCCAAACACAGAGAAGGTGAAAGAAGCTCCTAGTTTTATAGATGGGAAGCTGAAGCAGGGCGATAGAGCTCTGACCTCGCAGGTATTTAATTAGTCAACGCATTAATTGTCTGTTTAAGCAAACGTGGCTATGTAATTACTGGATTTCACAGTCCTGTCCATCACACCCGTCACTTGGTGCGGCAATACCGTGCAGCCAGCCACCTGATGCACACTAATGTCACTTGTCACAAAGTTGCGAATGGCCTGTCGAGGCCGACAGAGCCAGTCAGCTGTGCCCAGGCTGCCCGCGGCCGTGCCCTGACCCGCTCCCGCGCGGCTGGGCTTGCGGTACAGATCCCGTGAGGGCTTGCTCACAGCAGGATCCTCTGTCGTCCTTCACAGGCAATGCAGACCTCAGGGGAGACGGGGGAGGTATTTATTCCAAAACAGTAGGACTGATACATGAGTAAACTAAACTTGCATAAACGGAGAAATTTTGCAGCAATATTGCCGCTAATGTCTTCTACTGGATACTCTCTTTCTAGACTGAACAGCAGAAACGGACAGGAATATGTTAACTTTTTTTTCAGAACACAGGGCTAGTGGTTCCTGACATTTCCAGTCCCAGCTATTCTGCATTATCAAGTGTGTTGTTATTCTTGCCCCCGGCTTCCCTGCCACCTGCTCTATATGCACGAACCTTGGGCTGACTTTAATTCAGCACCTAGGGCTGAAACCTCTTTTTTTCGCATTAGGCCTACTTACTTTTCTACCCATATACCTAAGGAAGAAAGAGAGCACACACACACGCACAAGACCACCAAAACAAAACAAGCCCAAACAAACAAAACCAGCCGAAAAAACGCCCCTCCTCCAGTTGCAGTGCTACAGCAGCATAAGGGACTTGCTGTGTTAAGCAAAACCGAAATGTAGCCACGGACCTATTGAAACATGGCGAATTAGTAAGAGGGGGGCAAGAAAAATAAAGCCTACGAACAAAAAAGCCAAAACGAACAGAATACCATTTGGGCATAAGTGGCCTGCATGAGCTACAGAGAGCACTCACCACCATCCCTGTGGGAAGAGGCTTGAAGGCGCTGCCCAGCTAAACGCTGTTGTTTTGACTGGAGAGAGGCAGTTTTGGTAAGGTTTGAAGATGTCACCCTGTCTTTGTGGTCTACTTTTTGGAGTAAATCAGAACCGCGGTTTCCAGAGAGCCTATTGCCCTGGGGACAGTGCCGGGATCAAAGTGGTAGTGCCAGACCCCAACTCTACCTTAAGAGTGCGACAGACCGAGGGGCAAGGAGACACTCGGTCTGTGGCACACACCTACAGCCTTTTCCACAGTACCCCGAGGCACTGCTTTCACCGCCTGACCGCCAGAACCGTGCCGCGGAAAACGCTTGCGAAATAAAATTATTAAGTTTTGGGTTATTTTAATACGTCATTGTCATAGGCATTCGTGGAGTGTGAGAGTGGTTTAACGTTTTCAAAAGGGCTACAGGACAGATTTGAGTGTCTTTCATTTAGAATCGGAAAGTCAAGACACGCTTCATGGCAAAACAGGGCTTGGACAGAGCTTCAGAAAATTTTGCTTCAAGTATATGGGCAGTGCATAAACCTGCCACGTTTCAAACATGTTAAAGAAGATTCAGGCAGTTCTTCTCATGGGGGGAGAAGGAGAAAGCTGCACATCTGTCCAGGTATAAGGAAGTAACGCTTCTTAGATCTGCATCTGCAAAAGCTCTGTGCAAAGAGGTGTTGTAAGATCTGCCTATACATCTTTACCACACACTGTTTGGCCCCCAAGACTGTTGTGCTGGCCAACTTTTTTTACCAAAGCCAGTATATTTATTTCAATTTAGTGCAAATCACTTCCGGTATTATCATTTAAAAAAGAAAAAAAAAGTAGAATGTTTTCAACCTTCGTCATAAACCACTTACAGTTTCCAGTCAGCTTCAGGTTTCGGCTGTCTGACAAGCTGGGGTGAAGGACAGACGAGGGTGAAGAACAGAGCAGGGAAGAAAAACTTTCATCTAAAGGAAAAATTTAAAATAATCGTGGCTTAACGTATCAAAAGCATATTAATGATTTATTTCCAAAAACAATCAAAGTTGTTTTCCTTCAGAAAACTCTGAACCTGTGCAAAAAGGGCAAAATTAATTTAATCACGTAGGTTAAAACCGCATAATAAAAGGAAACCTCAACCATTAAGAAATCACCTCTCATGCCGATTTATTTACTGGGTTTATGTATCTTTGTTAGGAACATATAATATGTTTTTTCAAATTAAAGTATCAAGAAAATATCTAATGACCTTGTTGTGAGGTATCATCTCATTCAGAATTACATGATTTTTCTCATGTACATGTGGGAGAGGAGTGAAGAGAGTGGCAGGACAGATATTTTAGGTATATCTCCGAGAACTGAAGACTGAAAAATAAAATGGGAAGATTAAGAAATGGAGGGTGGACTATTTTGAGAAATATTAAAAGTCTGGACACCTTTTAATTCAAGATTCACTAATAATATACAATTACACGGTCGATTTTTGCCGACGAGGCTATATTAAAATCTCACCGATTGAGGCACTTTGCATCTATTTTAGCCTTCACTGGTGCAAACATAAGCCTCTTTAATTGCAATTTGAAAACTCACCCAATTTAATTTCCCGTCCTCGTGGAAGATAAATTAATCTGTGGGCAAGTCTGCCACTTCGGACCTGGTCCCCTCCTCCCCGGAGCTCAGTTCCACAGCTTTATCTTAGAAAGCAAACGACCCAGATGACTGTTACCTCCTGTGCCCGATTTAAGCAATATCCGTAATTAATTTATCAGTCCCACCCCACAGCCGGACTCAGCACTAAAAGAAAATGTGTTTTTTCCAAGGAAGTTTAACTGCAGGGTGCATATTTGTCAAGCACAAAGATATTTCTATCTACAGACGTGATGACGTAGACCAAGGGATTTCTTTTAGGAGAGAAAAGGAAAGGTTCTGGGAGGTACGGGTGGAGGTGCCACCGTGGCTGGGTGCCAAGTGGGCTGCTCCTGGCCGGACTCCCCCTTTAGAGGCTCGTGTCAAAATCTTTCACCTACTTTGAATCCTGTTTTACGACTCTCGTTCTCCGCAGAAGAGATCTGATAATGACCCCCACACTACATCACCCCTTACCTCGCCGCAGCAAAGGCAGCTACAGGACACTAAAGACAGTCTCTCCGAGGAGGTGCTTAAATAAGTGCTAATCCGGCCGTTTCAGTCAGGTGCTGCACTTAGTGTCATCTCTGTGTCCATGATTCCATTAAAAACAGACTCAAACCCTAAGGTACTTTGGTAGGAGTTTTCCATATAGAGTTTTACACTTCAAAAATAGACTGACTTTTTTAAAATCGGTCATATTAATCAACTGCCTAAGAAACCACAAATAAAGTTTAAAAGAAAGATAAACAAACAGCTGGAGTAGTCAGGTACAGAATGCTTAAAATTTTTGCCTAAAACTGGAGCAGGAGAGACAGAAGACGACTGTATCTACAGAAAGTGTGACAGGACCTAATGCTTAGTGCAAGGGATATTTGTAAAAGTAAAAAAAAAAACAGAACAAGTGATTACAAAGGACAGTAAGATCTATTTGAGGAGATATCAGAGACCAGTTTTATTATTTCCTCTTTATTTGTAAAAGTGCAAAATTAGTCTGTACAAATCCATCATATAAAAACAACAACAGCACTCCGTAAAACATACAAAAGCATACGGATCTCTAACAAGATCCCAGAAATTGTACTCCCCGTGTGTCACTCACGATTCCACAGCAGGAACAGTTTTACATGTCACTGTCAGACAGTGACAGTAAGACCTGCAACATCTGGACAGCGAGACGGCGCTTCGGCTTTTAAACCTCGAGCAGGTCACGGATACCCTGTCAGTTCTCAAGATTCAAATAAATTACATAAATAGGAGCG
>NW_008672581.1:998-48947 GCF_000695815.1 Acanthisitta chloris | reverse complement strand
GCGCGCCCGCCCCGCGCGCCTCAGGCTGCTGCGCGGACAGCCTGCCGTGCCTCGTGTCTCTCTGCATCGTGATGCCTCGGGGGTTTGCTTGGGTTGAGGGTTCTTTTTTTTTGTGTGTGTCATCACTGCCTGGCACACTTCTGGAGGCTGAAAGGAAGCTCTGGCACACCTGCCCTACTCGCTGCACACCCAGCTGCCTTCCCACGCTCAAAAAAACAGCAGGGCCCAAGCTGTCCTTCTGAACTTTTAGCCAGAATTCCACACAGAAATAAAATTTATTGCTCAGGCGTTGACTTCTGCATAAAAATATAAAATGTGAAGGGTTTTGAGAAATGAGCCAAGGTGTGCTTGTTGGCTCCTTTGTTGAGCTATATGGGTCAGTCCAGCACTCTTCCCATTAAAGAAATTTTATTTTTTAATAGGGCTTATCACAGTTCCATTTTATATAGCTTCCATTAACAACTACATTGAAGGTAGCCAGTAGAAGCCCTCTATTATGCTTTCATTTACAAAGAAATGAAAACTAGGGAAATACAAAGAAACAGTGAAAACAAATTATGCTAGAACCTTGTAGAAAATTACTTTTAGAAATGAGAATAAGGACAGGCTTTGTACATTCAAGACCTTCAATGTGAAGCTCAGGAGAGTGTCAAATGTTTGTCAATCACACTTGGTGCTTGGCATGAGTACAAATAATAAGATTTGTGATAAAACAGATTAGCCAGAAATAAAATAACACAATGTCCCAACCATCCCTTCATGTCAGATATTCAGTTCCACTTACAGTCTTTGCAGAAGAAATGGACTGTAAATCCTGCTGTAAAGGACTTTACCAGAATTTAAATTCTGACAGTCATTAAATTAAGAAAAGCTTTCTACTTTGAAGCAACCCTTAGTTTTGGAAAGGAACTATGCCAGGTAATTTCAGCTAAAGTTTCTGTGTAGGAAAAGAAACATACATAGAAATTGACATAAAAATAATTGAAGTCTTGCACATTTGTGATGTTTATATTGAATATATCACCATTTAAAAAACAGCATGGAAGAGAGACTTAATATCTTGCAGTTTGAATAGTGTAACAATACTGTAGACCATGAATGCCAGAAAAATACTTGAAATATCCACAAAATATTTTACTTTAAGCTGAACAAAGAACAAGTATTGCAAAATGGCATTAATGATGAAATAGTGTTGGGTGCTCTCTTACTATATGTAGTTTATATTAGTACTATAAGTAAAAAATTAATAGATTAGTTTAAATGCTTTAAATGCACTTATTAAAATGTTTTATTTTATTTTCTGCAGAGTTAACCTTCTTTTTCCTTCTTTGCAACAATAACAAACCAAAAAAGTTAGGAAAGTAGATATTTCCCATGCAATACTACCATCAGAAATGCAGAAGGATGTTCTGTCTGGAGACTGGGATTGTGCTGTTGACTAGTAGGTCATTCCAGTAACTAAGGCAACAAAGGCCTCTGTTTTACTTAAAGGAAATCGGGGAACTGGCCTAACATGATCTGTAGGTGGATCATATTTTGTTTTCTCTAAAGAGCTCCATCCCACCCACTTCATGAACAGAGAACGCCCAGAGTCTTCCTGTTTGAGTATCTCTAAGCAGTAAAGTAGCACGAAATAATAAAGTCATAAAGGGAATTAGGGCAGGTTGAAATTGGGATGGGCCATATAGTCTGCCTTGGCAGTCATTCACAGCAAAGTGAATCATACTCAGAACCAAGACGGGCTTAGTATGCTCTGTTTATGTAGTAGTATCTTTGAATATAGAAATACTTTAAATCAATACACTGTGACAAGCAGATGTCAGAAATTTTGTATCACCACTTCAGGTATACAGCACCTATATTTGTACTTGGTAGTAGATGTCATTAGGGAAGCAACAAATGCATCAGTGTTATAAAACTGGTGTTACTAAATATTTTCAATATTGTCTTTGCTGGTGGTAAACACTATATCATACAGTGCCATTAAAAAAAAAGGTATATTTTTATCATAAGCTCTATGTATTAATAAATAATTCTTAATAACAGCATAATACTGCCTCCAGAGATCTGAAGATAGCAATATTTTGCATATTAATCAACATCATGTTATGCACTTGGCCACTCACTGCTAACTTTCCAATTCTTCTATACGGGACTGCTTACCATAGAACAGTATTCCGATATGATCATTATAAATGATTTGATTCAGTACAACTTGTTAGCAAAATCAGTTTATTCAAGGGTTGCCAAGAAGTTCAGAGAAAATAATACACCCTTTAGGAAGTCTGTTGGGAAAACCTTCCTGTGATAAATGTACATACTAGTCTCAAAACTTTATCACCTATGTTTATTTGTTATTAGCATCTATTCCTGATCTTATAGAACCTTATTGTTCATTAGTTTTATTTTGAGGGTTTTTTTCAACACAGTGGTAGATCTATTTGTCCTGTCTTTATTTTTTTTTTCTAGTCATCAAATTCCTTATCTTCCTTCTTCTGTCCCCTAATGTATTGCTATTGGGAATCATTTGCACCCTATACCCTGTTTCCCTACTTAGCTGAGCCAGATGCTGACTTTCTCCTAAAAAATGTATGGGCAGCAATTGCTCTCTCCTTCTTTGCTTCTAATAGCTTCCTTTGCCCTGGCACTGAGACTGACAGGATTCCTCCATGAATTTCCTTCACAAACTCACATAGCAAGAAATTGAGCCAGAAAAGAAGTAGTTTTACATTTTTCTACTGCTCTAGTGACCTAAGTGGCTCAAGAGAGTGTCCGGAGAGTGCAGGAGTTGGCATGAAAGCCCAGGAGAAAGAGCAGGACCACACAGCTATGAACCAGAGATGGAAGAATTATGTGGAAACAGGACTTCTTCATTTCAGCAGCAGCAAGTTTATTAGAGCAACTGAAGCGCTCATGAAGTCTCTGCCCTTGTGCATTTGTCAAAAACATGGCTTCAGTAGGTTGTCATATGTCAGCAGACAACTGCATCCAAACAGTTGACACTTCCTTCACATCAGCACTTCAGTGCCTTTGTTTCAAAGTTATCCTTTTTTTCTTTTTTTTGGAGAGTCAGTCTCTATCAGGATGGAATCTTTTTGTCTTATTTGCCTATGCTATATACTGCATTTTATGGATTGGTTTTGGCTGGACAGGAAAGCTCCCTGGTACTTCATGTTCTGGTTGCCGCACATGGATGGGGTATGGGGCATCTTGTAGAAGGAGGATGGTGCTCTCCATGGGATCCCCAAGGGACCATGGGGCTGCAAGGAAGCCAGGAGGGGATAGTTGAAGGGGTGTAGCAAATGAAAGATGTACCATGAGATGAGAAGGCAGAAGCCTCGTCAGGAAGAGGACAAGAATGGCTCAGAGCCACAGGAGGGAGGGAGGTTCTCCTGGAGATCAGAGGAGCTTTGCAGAGGTTGCTGCAACCCAGAAAAGCAGCCAAGATTGCAAGTTGAGACATGCAAGGTCTGAAAGTAATGACTCGCCCTATTAGGACACTGAGAAGCAGGAATTAGTATTCATGCTCTGTACTTTTATTAGTCCTCAAAGAGAAAAAAACCCTCAGTTTTCTGCATTTCAGAAACTACTTTGGTTTCTTTTCCATTCTAATAAAACAATATTAGAGACAGAAAATTATTTTGTTGTGGTTGCTATGCTGACTGCAAGGAAGGCAGGCAAGGAAGTTTCATCCTGAAGGTCTGACTGATTTTGAAAAGCCAATCACAAGCAGAAAGTCCTGTAACATGCTTGCATGTTAGCCTTCTTCAACAGCACTGTAATGGCAACAGGTTCTCAAGAGAGTCTAAGAAGTGGTTTCAGCCCTCCTCCACTTCCAGTTGCATATTGTACAAACCCTGGTGGTCACTAGACATTTCTCTGAGCCATTTTAACACTCTCCATCAGCAGAAAAAATTACTCAACAAAGCACTAAACTGGCTTGAGTCATTCTGGGCTGAAGTCAAGACAGACATTCTGAACAGAAAGGATGATGAGGATGACATGGTAGTCTAAACTCTACCGTTCTGAGGAAAGCTTGGCAATTTCAGAGCATCAGACTCACTAATCTCATGACTGAGCTCTGTAGAAAGATTTGTCAATAAACAGGCATGTGGTCTGACTAAATGATTGTTCATCATCTGTCTGCATGCCTCATCACCCAGGCTGTTCAGCTGCCCATGGGAGGGCTCCTTGGCTGCCCCATCAATTAGGTATTCAGCTACCAATGTGCTAATGATTAATTAGGTCAGTTATTGACACTCCCTGAAATTGGCTTCTTATCTGTGCACAACCTGAAACAGCAACAAGAAGCTGCTTTTAAGCCATGAGGAGCCCCACATCAGCTGACTCATTCATGCCCAGTTCTGATGCAGACTGCCCAGCTGCCTAGTGAGTCAGGGAGCAGTCATCAGGGTACCTAGGAAGGCCAAAGAATAAGACAAACTTTTTAGGCCATTTTTGTAATATTTTTCAGCATTTTCTTCTCTAGAAACACTTTAACCTTTTGTTCCTACTGAGGACAAATGTGTTTTGTTTTTTCGGTGGAAGAGGGAATGGTATGGGAGTTACTGGAAAAATAAATTCCATCTTCAAGGCAGGCCTATCAAGTAACTTCATAAGACCAGCCTCCCCACCTGTTGTGTTTCCAAATTTTATTTGGCATGCTCTGCTATGCAATTTCTTGCACTTTTATTTATGAAAATCTTATTTTAGTTTAATTCATTAGGAACATCAGAGTTTAAGTTGCTGCATGCTGTAACCTAAATGGCATGTCAGCATTATACAGCTTACAACCTCATATTCAAGATAGATATCTTAGACATCAAGATCGTTTGATCAGACATGTTATAACCTATTTAATAGGTCTTTTCTATCTGACCAGTGATTATAACTGTTTATTTGTTATCACCAGAAAAGTCTCTCATGTTTTTGAATTAGGAGCAGATGAATATCAGCACTAGGTAGATGCAGAACTATGAAACATCTCAAGACATGAGAGACACATGTGAGATTATAGCATATGCAAGATCGTTTGATCAGACATGTTATAACCTATTTAATAGGTCTTTTCTATCTGACCAGTGATTATAACTGTTTATTTGTTATCACCAGAAAAGTCTCTCATGTTTTTGAATTAGGAGCAGATGAATATCAGCACTAGGTAGATGCAGAACTATGAAACATCTCAAGACATGAGAGACACATGTGAGATTATAGCATATGCCTTTACTTTTTTTTTTTTGAGCAATTTCTGAGTGGAAGCATAGGAAGTACCACCTCTCAAGCAAGACTAATCAAACCACTGATTTTATTTTTTTTTTGGCCATATAAAGATTATGGCCATATATGTGAACTTCAACAGAAAGACAGTTGTCATAAGTTAACACTGAACATCTTCTCAAAGATATATTCTAGTATCAGCAGCAGATGTACTAGATAAAAGGCACTGGGTAATATTTTAAAGCATTAGATCTTCAAGAATAATTTGGCCTTAAATCAACTAGTTTTCTTTATCATGAGGAACAGAGAGTAATTTCTCTTTCTTAGGAAAATCACAGTTTCTACTTCTTTCTAGCCTGAAAATCCCTAGTCCTTGAGAAAGAGATTATTTTCTGTGGATGACTCCTTTAAGTAAACTACAGTGAGTTTTAAGTGCTGAATGTAATTTATGTGTTTTAGTAAAATAGAGTAAAATGTTTAGCTACCAAAGGTGGTAGAACACTTTTGGAAAGGTGGAAATTCCCTTTTCTTTTCTTCCAATGAATAAATTACCTGGGCCTCTGCCAGGAAGCAAGCTTCCTGTGCCAGTAAGCATGTTAGGAGATGGACACTGCCAGCTCCTCACCCCACAAAGGGAGTCTACAACCACTGTCCCCAGCCACTCCAGAGCAAGTTCTTCCTTCTAATCCAGCTGCCTCTGTGCTTCCCCTTAGCAGAGTTTGTTCCCCTTTTTTTGCCTTTAAGCCAGTATATCAATACTGCAAATTCAGGTCTGAGGGCAAAGGAGCCTTTCTCCTGCTGCCCAGTGTCACAAGCTGCCAGCCTTCTCCACACAGGGAGTCTGTGTCTACCACTCATCCTCAAGTAGCCTCTCACTTCTTCCATTTCTTACATCCTGCAGCTGATGCTTGTGCTGCTCCAGGGGCTCTGTGAACACACTGCCCATCACCTGCCTGTCATCCTTGAAGCTACACAGTCACACGTCTTCCCACTACTCCCTTACCCAGTGCTTAAATACCTTTACCAAAGCACATCTCCCATTCTGAGATCACCCCAAGAAGCACCAAGTGTTCCCAGCAGCCCATACCTGTATAAGGGCATCCTTCTTTGCTCCAGTCCTTTTGATACACACCAGATAATTGATCTGTGTCATGTTAAGAACGAAACGTCACAATACTGTGTAATCCCATCCTACCTGGAGACATTCCAGCATGCTGTTCACACCTGAATTCCAACTGACCTAAATATGTTCTTTCCTAATCAGCAATTAGATAAACGCAGAAATTGCAGGCCTTTATTAACCAACAGCATTCCTTTCAGAAGGTAACTAGCTGAAGCTATAGCTCCAGAAGGCCCTGGAAGCTTTCAGAAACAACTAAATGCTGAAATGTAGACCAGAGAAAAATTAAAACTTAATTAATAGCAAAATCTAATTAATAGATACAACAAAATCAGCAACTGTTAGAGGGAAAAGAAGGTAGAAAAAAAAAGCTTTAAAGGAAAGTAAGCAAGTGAAAATTCCAGAGTTTCTGGACTATTTGAAATCTAGAGTAGTAATCTAGTTAGAGGTGCCAGTATAAGGTAGTGTATGATAAGGTAATTAAAGACTACTGTAATCCATAAGTATTAGAAATGTCTGTTAAACTTAAGGATAAATGCTTTCAGTCTTTGAGTGCTTTTAATTTTGCAAGCCTGAAGTTCATTTCATGCAGCACACTTTTTAATATAGTATGAAAAGCAAGAATAAAAGTTATTTGGTCAAACAAATTATTGAAATAAGCATGATCAATCAATTACAAGTAATATATGTCACATTTTGCTATAGCAAAAGCTTTTTTTTTTCTTTTTCCATCCTCTTTTTTTATATGATGAATGTAAGTGAAAAGCAATATAAAATTTCATTTATACATGAACATCACTTTGAGGGCAAAAAAAAAGACTCTCCACTACAAAATTCACTTAGGAAACGCCTACTTTTTGCTTCTTCAGTCTAGTTCTCCATATATTCATGTATGTTTCTAATCTCTTTTTATGTTCAGGGAATGAAATAGGCTTCAGATTTGTATGTCATAAGTATGGAATGCATTCCCTGATATTTAGTTGTGGGGAATCCTTCCAGTGTTACAGAGTAACTTACACAGCAGCTGTGATCAAGATGTCTGTAAGGTTTTCTTTGCTGTGCTGTTTACCTGTTCTGAAGCACTTACTGATATAATATCTGAGCCAAAGCCCAATCAGAATAGTCAGATTTGTATGTGTAGTGTTCGAGGGAATGCTTAGAGGCTTGTGGGTTTTGGTGGCAATTTTTCAAGATACTGGAAGACAAAACAGTGGAAAATTAGAAAAAGATTTGCAAGAGTCCAGATGCAACTATCAAGGTCAGTTCTGTCTACTTAGACTAGGCTTGCAATGAATCAACTCCATAATTTTAACATGAATCATCTCTAGCTTTTAAGAACTGATGAGCTACCTGGGGAATGTTTGTTCGTTCTTAAGAGACTACAAAGTTTACCACATTTTGAATAGTTAAACTGAATCAATCAATGTAATTTTTAACATAAATTATTTTGCTTTTTTCAAATAAAAATATTTATACTGACCTCACAACTCTTTATAGTTACTTGTAAATTGGTGAAGATTTCAGTGATTCTCAGTCAGTAAAACTGCTGTTACATATCTGAGCCATTTCTGTAACATCGTTAGTCCTTTCCTTTTGGCAACAGACAGGTATCTATTTGAATTTGGAATGCAGTGAGCAGAAGGGATGGGAAATGGGGAAACCAAGAATAAACACAGACTTACCTTTATCAGCTCTTCAGAATTCAGAGCAGTTAATATTAACTTCAGACTCATTTTGAAAGTTCCACTGAACATGGGTGTACCTTTGGAGTCTAGGTATTGTCATAAAGCTGAAGGAATTTTACTCTAATGTAGCGAGCCATGAAAACTCACAATGTAAAAGCTTTGTAAAGGAATCATTCCCTTTATTCTGTGGCTTTGTTTGTTGTTTGTTTTGTTTGTTTTTGAGTTTTTTATTTTCTGCTAGACACTAGATGTACTGGTTACATACAGATCTATGTTTGCTTTAGCATTATAATACTGTAGCTGACATTAGGATTTGCAATGAGACATTTGGTGTGTAATGACAAACCACCAGGTACCTAAATAGAGACTAAAATGTTGATATTCATCACATCCAGTCACTCTGCTCCAGAGAAGCACATTCCTACATCAACTTCCTCCACAGGCATCTTGTTTTACTGACACTATCATATTAATAATGTCTTTGATTTTATGCCAATTGGCATTTCAGAAACTGAGTTTTTACTTTATTCTTTCAAATGATAAAGGCAACAATCTCTACAATAGTTTTCTTGGCTATTTTGGGCAACTGAAATTCTCTGAATTGCTCCACTGCTCACATAAGCACTTAATCTAATTTTGTTTTTTCTGAATTGCATCTATGCAGGATGTCTAAGCCACTGCAATAGAGACAGACCAAAGTTATATCAGTTTCCTAACTCAAACAAAAACCGAAATGTGCAAATAGCATTCTAACATTTTATATATATATAAATATATGTTCTCTACAAGTTTCAATTTTGCCTAGTAAATGTTTTCTTTGTTGATGATTTTGTTATGATGAGGTTCACTTTGTAACTTGAGTTAGGGTGAAAACTAATTTCGAACATCAAATTTTCTAGAGAACAAGAACTGCGTTTTCCAAACAGTTCACAGATTGAGTTCTTTGTGCTCATAGATATATTGTATTTGTCAGAGACATAATTTATGAGACGTTCAGATGAATTAAATTAAATTCAAAGGACTGGTTTGATTTAACCTCAGATGCATCACTAAGACTTCTCTCGATTTTGTATCTCACAAACACACACAAGTAAAATCTTAAATGTCCTTAAAATAAGATCTCCTTATTGTCTTGAGCATCACAACATATGCCAGGCCAGCCTAGGGTATGCTTGCACTTGAATTGGAGAAGATCACTATGGGAACTGAATTCACAATTTTTTTCCATATGTTTTCATCCTTTCTTTGCATTTGAGAGATATCATGCCCAAGCATGATTTTATTGATGCTAGCTTGAGGAATTTACATTACTCATTTGATATGTGAGACATACTTGCCAATTCATAGTTACTAAAAATCCAAAGTTGTACTTTATATAAGTATTTGCAGCAATTATATTTGGCTTCCTCAATTCACTTGTTAAAAAAAATTATAAAAGATTCATGCATTGTTTCCTTTCCAGACAGAAGAAATGAAAAAACAGGAATGAGAGCAAGTGTCCCGATCAAAATCCAGTTTGTGTAATTGCCGTAATCAAAGCAGTACTATGTAAGCAAACTGCAGTTGCAGCTGGATGTATCATCGGTCACGTTCACTTCTTCAATTGCCATTCTCTGAATTGTTATACAGCTCTGAAGTTTCACCTCAAAGTTGAGCAGCAGTGATAGGCAAAAAGAGGGATAATAGGTGATTATGTTTTACTTAAAGCTGCATATGCCTTTCATCATGTTTCTTTAGATGCTAACTTAAATACCAGGATGTTAATATAATCTTTTGCTGGCAAATTTCTGACAAACCTGTATCTCTCTTGGTCCTCAGAGTTTTATCAGAATCATCAAAGTTACCTCCAAAAGGAGTATTCAGTGAATAAGCCTTTTTTTGAACTGTTGTGATTTTATGCTATTCTGAGACACTAGAAGGTGTTTGCACATATTTGCAAACATGTTAGGAGATTATAATCTTCTGCTAGAATGAAAATAAATCTCTGTATTGAAATGTCAAATGCTCTATTCAGAGAGTCATTCAAAATGCCACTGTAGGATGGACTTAATCACAAACTTACTGTTTCATCCTCATTTAATCCATAATGTAAGCAGGTATGGGATGGGTTTTAGCCATTAATGCAATACAGCACAGAAACAATTTCAGTGCAATTTTCAGCTTAGTTTTTTGGTTTTTTTCCTACAATGCATTTATCCAACCCTCTATTCTGCAAATTAATGAAGAACCCACTCTACAAATACTGGGATTTTGATAGGTATTCAACCTGGGTGAAAAAAGGGGCTTAGGATTTCATGGTTTCATTGTGTAATGAAATTGCAATGGTATATCTCGATAAATGTATTCATATAAAGTCTGCTTTTAATTTCACAAGAGCGTAACTCCAGCTTCATCAGGCTTATCTTCGTGCCATTGCTGGAGCTTTTATTCTTCTTTTGTTAGTCTCTTAAGAGTCCGTATAACTTTTAACAGGAATCTGACTGAGCCAAAAAGGAAATCATCTCAATAATGCTGCATGCCAGTGCTTTGTGTACATCTCATTATCGCAATATGCTAAGGCCGTTAGAGGCTAAGCATGATATTGAAAACACAAGAGGAAGTCCTTATGAAAGTAAAACTGTTCTTCGTAGTAGAAGACTGGTAGTTCAAAATCATCCAGATGTCTTAGGGTTGATCAAAAATGCAACAGCACTAGATACTCAGTTACTTACAGGACTGCTCTTTATCTCAATGTCATATCAATCTATTGTAAATATTTTGTCAAGGGTCTGCTTAAGACTGGAGAGAAAGTCGGATTACTTTCATCACTGATAAAGCAAACAATACAAAGTTTTACTGTCAAAAGGAATAAATGTGCCTGTGCTTTCCTCATCCTAATTTTTTTAAACCACTAACAATGTCAGTCGTTCTCAACACGAATATTACAAAGAATAAAAGGACTGTTTATTCAAAAGACCTTCTGAAAATGGCATAGGAAATAGGAAGCTTTGCATTTATGCTGGTAACCCCTTACCTCCTAACAACACTCATCTGTTAGGGAGAGAGAAGTGTTGTAACATCTGGCTCAGCGTGGTGGGTTTTCATCTTCTGTTGGGAGGGCTGATGTCATGTAAGGAACAGAGCAGCACAGTAACCACTGTAAATAAGAGGCAGCAGCAGTGCTTATCCTGGGAGCTGGGATATCATATATCATGGATCAGCTGAATGGCTGCCTGCAGCCCTCATATGTTGATTCTGGCCCATTAACCATCCTATTAATCTTCAAAAAGCTTTAAGGCATGAGTGGTTTGGAGAGTGAATATAGGTGAGAATTTGCAGGTGTCATATACACACAACATAGCCATCTTCCATGCTCTTTTCAATAAACAGCTTTCTCAGTCTTTTAGAGCACAGAAGGAAATTCTTTCCACCACCTTTTACCCTCTCTGAAATTTCTGAAAGCATCAGGATTTCTAACATTTTGCAAGATGGCAGTGCAAGTATAAAGGAATGGAAAATCAGTTTGCAAGAATCAGAAGGATATTTGTTTTGGAAAATGTATGCACTTCATTCAACCCACATCCTTTAACTTTCAGTTTTTGAGTGTCACCACAATATATACTACAGCATGAGTCATCTCAATCCTGTATCAACCAACATTTCAATCTCTCTAATATTCTATTCTTTTGGGAAAGAACAGCATAGAAGAACAGTGCAATTTTAGTCAATTTGAAGTTTATGCCATGCTTGACACCTGACTTCACTTTAGTAACACCTGCCTGAAGAATAATTAGCAAGCCACTTTTAGAGAAAGAACTTCCATA
This sequence comes from Acanthisitta chloris, assembly GCF_000695815.1. Lineage (NCBI taxonomy): Eukaryota > Metazoa > Chordata > Aves > Passeriformes > Acanthisittidae > Acanthisitta > Acanthisitta chloris. The sequence goes on along the minus strand of NW_008672581.1, from coordinate 37,119 downwards.
CACCACAGATGGCATTTTTCATACCAGACAGGCAACGATGTATGTTGGAAGTGAGCCAAACTGTCTGCAAAAACTGTGAGAAATTCAAGACAGACATCTGAGTGGAAGGAAAGTTTTACCTTCCTCGACAACCCTACTCTCCCTGCACCATTTGGGAACATCTGTTCATACCCACCTCTCTACATAATGCACTTTCTTATCTACTAATACCACAAATTGGAGAAAGAAAGCAACATAGTGAGCTTCTTTCATATTGGTTACAAAACCTACGATTTAATAACAGAATGTGATGATTTGCCAGCTATAAAATCCCATATTATAAGACTCCTGTTAGAACCAAGAGCAAAATTTTCATAACTGGTGAGTAATATGGGGTTCTCAACTCACATTTCCATAAAGTGGTTCTAATTTTCACTGTACTCAAAACTTCGTTGAAATCAGGATACCGTGTGTCATAACGGAGGCACAAAGTCAACAGTCACTTTGGAAATTATTGGCTAATGTCTTAATCCTGGACTGTTCACTGATTTGTATGAACTTTTGTGTGTACTTTGGGCTAAATCCAAATCCCTGTGAAATCAATCGTAATCTTTCCATTGCCATCTATAGGCTTTAGATGAGGTCCTTTGCTCCCTTAGAAGAATCTTTACTTCTTTCTTGCAAAAATATTATATATAAAAGGAATCCTGAGATCTCTTCATAATATTGTCATCAGAATCAAATGTCTTAGACAAATACGGTAAAATTAGAAAAGTGACAGCTCTATGATGTACTTAGTATCACTTACAAACAGAAAAAGGGAGTATTTTATTTCCACAGTACCAGTGAATAGGTATATACATGAAAATTACATGTATACAAAATTATTTACAATGTGTTGTAATTCCAAATTTTGGGGCTTTTTTTCTCCCCTGGTAGGTTTTATTCTGTAAAACGCATTTCTGTGGTGATTTCATAAAATTTTTCTAAGCACATTTTTCAAGATATATTTTTAATTTGGGCAAATGCCCATTTCAGTATTTTCTCAGCTGTGCATGTGACTTTCTTGGCAAATAATGTGGTAAGCATTCAGAATAGGCATATTCCTAAAAACCCTGAAGTCCATAAGCAAACATTAGTTACCTATACAATGTCTATATCTTCATGGTGACACTAAGGATGAGAATCTGTCCCTAAATACTAAACCACTTCTATATATATTTGCCACCTTCATTGTATTCATATGGTTTTGGAGCATGCTTTTATAAATCTCATTATATTATAATGTGGTCATAAGACAAGAAAATTCCTACAAGAATCAATTGTGCTGTTTGTGTAAAGAATGAGTGAATCTCAAACTTCTTGCTCACTAATGAAAAATGACATTTTACAGGTTTTTCTCTTAACAGGTGCTAAATTTTCAAAATTAACAAAAAAAAAATAATCAAATGTTAGCAGAAAAGCACTTATGGGCAAATTTTATCGCTTGCCTGAGAGAGAGAAGCCAGCCTATGGACTAGTAATGTTGTTAGACATCAGAATTGAATATTTAAATTCAAGTATATAACTTTAACAGATAAAAGTATAATGCATGAAAATTTCTAAAGTTTCTGGGTCATAAAAATATGAAATCATTTTTGGAAAGAACAGGGATGTGGAAATATACTTTATCCCAGTCAGTTTGTCCTCTGAACAGAAATAGTGCAATATCTTAACTATATTTTTCAATTCTGCTTTGACGAACCACATATTTGCTTTTTCTTTGTGGATCCTCTTACGGGAAGGAGTCAAGGTCATGAAGACTGGAAAAGGTTGTCATAGGAGGTATTCAAGGGACAAATAACAAAAAAAAAGGAATAGAAGCAAGTCATCACAGCACATTTAGTAGGACCCTGAAGCTAAAACCAAAAGGCTTACTGGGCCTATGATACAAGGTGCCCAGTACAAATTTCTTGAGTACCCTATTTCAGAACTTTCCTTTCTTTTAAAATCTTTGGAGTTTGTCTACAGAAAAGCATGGGAAAAAAACAAAACAACAACAAAAAACCAAACCAAACAGGAACAATTATTATTTCCTAGTACAGTGACTATTTAACAAGCTCTTCATTTACAACACTTTTTTAGGTCTTCTGTGTTCTAACCAAGTCTACTGCTCAGGTGATTGTCTGCAACTGTATAAAAATAAACTTTCACCAAATTTCCACAGATAGGAGACATGACAGTTCAGATGCCAGAAAAAGGACAATGAGTAACAGATTTGCACATGCAACTTGGACACTATAGTAATAAAGGGCTGAGAAACTCCTAATACATTTGTAGTTTGTACAGATGACTGCGATAACCTCTAATTATGCCATATGGAGGCCCTGACTAACAGCCAGAGGCCTTGAATTACATTGAAATTGATTCCTATACTGCAGCTTTCAGCTGTAAATGATGCCAAAAGACTATGGGCTTAAAATTAAAATGGAAAGAAATATATAAAAGCAAATGAACTCTGGTGAGTGGTTATTAATCTGAGTTAATAGTGTCCATCACCACTGAAGCCCTATGCCAGTTACTGCCCATTATTTGCTACATTGCCTTTTCTAAATGAATATAGACATCAGATTATGTACAGAATTCTCCCTTTCAATCCACACACATTACATAACAATATTAAATTACAGTACATAATTGGTTAAACATTGCTCTCTAAGGTTTCTTGAATCTTGTAGCCGATCTTAAATACTGCATGTACTCTTAAATACAAGCTCACCCAAGAGACATCAACTGACTGAAGCCAGGAAATTCTAAATGAAGGTTCGAACTGACATTTTGTCCATAACTCATATAACTATGTTTCCTCATAGCTACTAAGAGTGCATGTCCTAATGGTGCTTCTTTCTTTATTTGTACAAATAATATTATTGCAGCAATTACAGCCTTCATTTAAGAAAGCAGGATACATAAACTACAATGAAAGACACATATAGAGTCTTCTTGTGCTCCTTTTTTTGACTATTTTTGGAGCCGAGAAAAAGAAAAGTCAAGAAAAGATAAGTATTTAATTAAATTCCTGATCTACTTCCATTGTATGATTTACTAAATTCAGTCAGCTTGCAATGGTATTATTTTAACCATACCTCTTTAACTGCTATTGTCAAAATAAATCTGAAATAAAAAAACCCCACTGTAAACAAAAACATAAAACCCCAACAGTCATAAAGGAGAAGAAAGAAGCCCTACAGATAATATATAGCCTTATACCCAAGAGACAGCAGAAAAAGAGAATTTTTATCATCCATTATGTTGAAAATTAAACTGTTAAACATCACTGTCTTGTTACAGTAAATTATATTTTCTGTGTATATTTCCTGAGTATATTTCTGTGTCTGGCTCAGCAACACACCAACAACAGAACATCACAGAGAAGCAGACTCTGGACAGATAGGATATAAAAATTATGGTAACTCCAAAAATATATCATTACTCCTCAGGCACAGGATTCATTCACAAGAAGTCATGAAAAGTGATTAGCCACTATTTAATAACAGGATCCAATAAAGATAAATAAACCTGTCTAGGTTTCATCACATTTCACTCTACCACCAAGTGCCTGCACAGCTTTGGGCAAATCACAATCTTTGGGCTTGATTTTGTCCATCTGTTAAATGGTATAATCTTAGCTATACCATATGGCTAGACTGGTAGAAGACTTAACAGCCTGCAAACAGATATAAACCAACAAAGATAAAACAAAACCGCAAGGTATAGTTCAAAAGCCTTTATCCATAGCTGTTTCAGCAACAAAATTGTGCTAAAACTTTGATACAAAGTCATAATATGTTACTGCATATGATTGATCCCAGGAGCTTCTATAAGACAGTTTTTGGGTAATTGGGGTATTTGGAACAAGATGAGACATCATCTCCCTGAGCAGATCCACTAACCCACAATGTGGTGTTAAAGTGCAAGGCATTTGTTTCTGCTATATGTGGCTTGAATATGAACTAGCTGAAATCTGGAAGAAGCATGTCTGTATTTCTGTGGAGCCGTGCTTGCAAGGAAATTCCTTCAAGACCATGGTCAAGCTTAGACTTCATAGCTTCAACTGCTGCCAGTGTAGAATCTCTGCATGATATTGCACTCACCAACAGTGCACCCACCAATAGTTTAAGCCCCTAGAAGTCTGTAAGTAATCTGAGAAGTTGCTAGAGTTAGCACCTTACAGGCAATTTCAAAGTCTGAGCTGCTTTCAAAGCATGGGACATGATCAATTTTGTTAGCCATCTTTTTTTCTATAATATTTAGTTACATCATTTGATCCTTCAGTTGAAGGTTCATTCAATTATCTAAACAAAATAATCTCCGAGTAGTGTAAACCCATTAGCATGACCGTCTCTCTTCAACCTGTGCTTCAAGTCTCAACAGATTCAGTTAAGACTAGGAAAATGGAAAAAGACTATCTTTCTCAATAGGAAAAAATTGTTCCTGGAAATGAGATTATTATGGCTAACAGGTTGCCATCATCACACATACTGGCTGCTTCCCACTTCAGGTATCCCAGTCCAATCCTGATGCCATTTCACAGAACAATACAACTCTCAAAATGCCTTAGGCTGGGATCACATTGCTGGTGTGTCTCAGGTAAAGTAAATAAAGCACTTTCATTTGCTTTTTAAAATGTCAGTTCAAGCTTAGTTGATCTCTTTCCAAATTTTGTTGGTTTTTTTATGAATGACAGCAGTAAACAATTCTGCAAACCTGAAAAGACATTTTTGGCAAACTACTTGAAAGGCAATAATTTTCTCATTCCTCTTTATTAGCAAAACAAGTCACATTATATTTGACTAAATCTCTGTGGCTAAAAAGTGTTATTTGAAAATTAAAGATACTTATTTCCAACTTTCCATTCAACTTTTTCATTTTGAAATGTACTTATTTTTATATTAGAGGGAGAAATTAAACAGCCAAGAATAAAAAGCTTTAATCTGAATCACTATATTTTTTTCCTGTTTTGATAATCCCTACCAATTCCCAAAAACCCTTTCCCACCCAGATATGAAATCAAAAATATCAAGTGTTCCCAAGTAGTTCGCTTACTTCTCTATTCTATTCCCATTCTCAGCACTTTGTATGACAAAGGCATTTGAAAAACAACTGAGAAACAAATGCAAAGCCCCTTAACTGCTGGAATCAATAAAATTCTCTGAAGCCTTTTAAGAAATTAATTACCCATTGCTTGGATATTTTAGACTCAAATGCTCATGACAACAATTCATGTGCAAGAAAGATCAAACCTACAGTGGAAAGGATTTGGAAAACAGACACAGAGTTCTTGAGCACATTTAACTTTTATGATGCCTTACTGCCCCACATAGCAGAGCTTCAGTGCATGTTCACAAGCATTTACTAGGATATGCGCATTTCTTGCACCCTCTTTCTTTCACTCATCTCCTTCTATCATACTACCCAGTCCAATTAATCTCTGAATTTTTTTGAGATACTGTAGATTTTTCTACTGAACAGCTTTATAGAACAAAGGCATGATAGGTATGCATCCCTTCCTGATATTTATTCCCTTTGATCCATCTCAACAAGCTCCAATAAAATAACCATTTTTATTTGCTCTAAATCTGGAAAAAATGGTTTAACAGACTCCTGTTGATTTTGGCTGAAGACATCATTAGCTGCCTATTAATTTTTTCCTGATAAAGTAAAGGGTTTCCCAAATGGATCAAGGTAGAAGCTTCATCCAAGATTAAAAGCCTAACTTTGAAACCAGCTTTGTGTTGTTCCCAGATAAAGTTCCGAAAACCCCAAAAAAGAGCTGCTTAAGCAAAAATCACTTTTAGAATCCTATGAAATGACTGTAGAGAGACCAGAATTATTTAAAAAGGATTATTTATTAAACATATTTCTTTACAAAGTACAATCAATGGTTTGCATTAAATTTTGGGATTTGGTATTTGCCTGTATGTACACAAAAGCTTATAACAGAAAATGCATCTTGATTTTACACATGGGACACAATATAGAAATGCCTTCATATTTTGTTTTCTACCAACATAAGCAGTTGATAATAACTTTCAGTTTATCTGGTGTTTTCTTAAACTGAACACGAAACAACAACATTTCTGCAGAACGTCAGTATTTATCAATGTACTCAATTATGACAAAGTAGAAATGAATATTCCTTTGGGAAATTTCCACTGAACATGAGTGGAACATGACATTTTTGGCAGGTTATTGGACTATCCTTATGATCCTAAAAATCACTTTTTGCAGTTATAAGATAGGAAAAATTGAGGAGCTAGGTAAGTTTAATAATACCCTATTAGCAGCAGTTGATAGTAAATGCAACATAAGGTTTGTTTTGTCTGTCATACAAGGACGTGTCCTAGCAGACACTATTGTATTGTTCTCTACTGGAACAAAAGTATCTGCATGTATTGTATGTCTTTGGAAAAACAAAACAAAGATAAAGAGACAAAAAGCCATTTATTGTCATGAGTGACTATTGCCATCAGCTAATATGAATGCATTGCTAAAAATTAGTGAAGACAGGAAAATGCTGTAAGGTAAATATATACAGAGTTAAAATACATTTCTTATCCACTAGATAGTGATTTTGTGGCACTGTGGTTTTCAGAATATAACGTCTGTTGAGAGCAATGTAATTTTCAGTGCAAGCTAAAGCAAAAATACCTGCCCGCTGTCATAAACATGACAAACAAATCTGGAATGTTCAAAGTAAGTTTGTCTTCCACTTCTCCACTCTTGAGGCACCTTTAAGACATGGCACTTACTGTAAACCATCTAAAAATCGAGAAAAGCAGACACAATAAGCCTGAATTTTTCCATAACAACTTTAAAAATCACTGCCAGAGTCACTTGCATAAGTAAACGATGCCTGTGTAAGGCTTGCCAGCAAAGCATCTTTCCTGAGAACGGAGCTGGGACACTCTCTGTGTATCATAAGTGTGCGTGCTCAGAGCTGTGGTCACTGTCGTGGCTGTCGTCGTTCGCTAGTGAATCCCCTGTGTGTTGGAGACCAGCTGCGCCAATGCCAGAGAGCTCAGAGGGGAGCAGTGTGCCCTTCTTTACATTCACCAGTTCCTTCTCCCGGGCTGCTGCCCCTTGCTGGCCCCCTTTTACCCGCTTCCACTTCATCCGTCTGTTCTGGAACCAAACTTTTACCTTCACAGAAGACAAAAGGAGAAAAAAAGGGTGGGGTCATTGAAGGTAAGAATGAACTTTCCAGCTGCAGCACAGCACTTGGGGTTTTTTTCTTATTTTTGTAATGTGCCTTTCTGCATGGTACAAAACTTATCAAGCCTTCATTGAAGATCAGGCAATACAGTTTTAGATAGAATGTAACCCTGGCAATGTGAGGATGATGACTGTAAAGGAAAAAAGGAGTTACTGCATGAAGTCAGCTGGACTATCTGCTGCAGACAGCTCCACAGGAAAACCTTAGAACTCTTTAGAAAATATTAAGAAGTTCACATACTCTTGACAAACATTTTAATGCCTTTTGTCAGGGAGAGAAATAAAGGCAAAATGCTTCCCATCAAAGGACTGTGCAGAAGAACCTACATTTTGAGCAACAGGGAAATCATCAGAGGAGGGTAGTTACTTTGGAAAGGAACTTGCACTGAAAAGTTGGCATTGCTTTCTGCTTTGTTTCTGTAAGCTGGTGGTGACTTTCAGGTGCAGCACTTCAGAAGTGCTTTTTTTTTAACTTGCTGAAGCATCTGAAAGAGCACTTCTTAGCATCAAAAATTAAGACTTCTCCATCAATTTCATAAAGATATTTACATTATTCTAGCTGATTGATCATTGATTCTGCTGCATTTAGCCATAGACTCTGGTCAGACTTTTCAGACAAATAAATACCCCCAAAGCCAAAGGGCAAAGCATTTATAAATTTGAGTCAAAATTAGCAAATATTTTCAGATAAGAATGGAAACGAAATTCATAGCATGTAAGATTAAAAATCTATCCATGTTTAAGCCACATGAAACCCCAAGATTTTACTCCAGCTGAAAATCATTTCCCCTCCTCCACTTCTCTGTATGGAAATATATGGGGGAGAAGTAAACCTAAATTATTTGCACTGCAAACCACAAGGACTTTCTTTTCAATAGCCAAAAGAAAAGTAAAGAAAAAAAAGATTTGCATAGCATCTGTCAAATATATTAGACCAGATTAAAGGCTGATTTCAGATCAAGTTATTGTCACTGAAAATGGTATGAATGGAACATTTTTGGGTTTGATTCGTTTAGAGCTAATGTTGCTGAAAATTCTCGTGTGTTTGTCTGTGCAGCTCTTCACATGAAGGTTCAACAGAAAAATAAACAATGTCTGCAACATTTCACTTGGAAAGAAAGCAAGAAATCTTGCAATGTTGGTGTATCTGCTGCGTTTAGCAGAATGTGTTTCAGAGTTTTAAAACAGCAAGGAACAGGCACAGCAGGATATATTGTACAACATGAGTAATAGAGCCACAAAAATGCTGTTTTGCTGAATCTGTCTTACACATCCAGGAAACATCACAGTGTTTAATCTTTACTATTGCTTTGAATTTGACATTAAAATTTAACTACTATTGAACTGATAGATAACGTCACTGTCTTTGTGTACGTGTGTGGAGAGGAAGAGAGATATATTTATTTTTTTATACTCTATATTCCTATTAAAGCCAAAGTGAGCTGTCAAAGCAAATCACTTGGGAACAGAGCAAAATGATTCCAGGTTAGTTAAGAGCCTTAAAGCACAGCACATCCTTTCCTCTAGTCAATTCATCAGAGCCAAAGAATCTGGCTTGTAAAGTGAAATGAGTGTAAAGGGGAAGGTATTTAGTTCTGGCTGCTGTGATGCTGGGAATTAGCATATTCAGGCCTGATATCAGAGGGGTCCATGAAACAGTGTCTTTAAAAAGGTACAGCATTTGTACAGCATTGGCAACTTTCTGGGGAATTTATGACGTTATTTTGTTGAGTTGTTGCAGTGTTTCTTTAAACAGTGAAGTTTCCGTTGCCAAAGACGCTACTGTCCTGATGCCAGACAGTGCATTAGATGCAACTGCAGTCATAATCTACACATCAAAAATAATACACTTTGGATTCAACACAGTACTACAGGATATTATCACACTTCTTCTGAAATAAGGTCTCAGAGAATTTTAATTGGTAAGAAGAAATTACAGGATTGGAGTGACTGTTAAGAAATCTAAGCAATTCTCTAGATATTTTTATGTCCTTGAACATTCACAGAATAATTCACAGCACTGAAAGCCTAAAATAATAATGTATATGCAAAATGTGGTTTCAATAAAAATGACAATGATACATTTGAAACAAAAATTTCAGTGGACAATCTGGATGCAGCCTACTTAAACTTACTGGAACAGGAGACATCGAGGCAAACTGCCTTCTGGATGCAGCCAGTTCATATTTGGATATTTGAGAAACTGAAGCTAATACTCCCATAGCCATTGTCAGAAACTCTTCTGGATGGGACAAGGGTGAGCAAGATGATTCCTGTCTGGCTTCTGACACAGGTGCTCATTTCTGTTCTCTCACAGACATAGCTAAACTCTTATATCTGCTGACCTGACATTTTTTACTATGTTTTACTCCAATTTAATGAAGTATTCTTTTATTTGTTTTCTATTTTTTATTACAATATATTTTGCTTCTGCTTTTTATAATTCAGGTCATTTCAGAATACCACAGTTGAGAGCAGTCTGTCTTCTTGAGCATTAAACCCAGGAGAACAGATTGACACCAGGTGCCAGGTAATGAGTGCCCAAGGCCAGGCTGGGCAGTACGTCTTCACTTAGATCACCTACCCTCAGACCAGCTCATACAATCATGTCCTAAAGTGCCTTCACCAGGGATGAGTCAAGGTTAGTGTCTGCATGTAAATCAATTAAAGGACGATTACTTCCCTTTTCAAGTTCAAGATACATTTATATATTCCTCAGAGGACCCAGCATGCAATGCTATGTCTGCACATGACCCACTGTATGGGAAACATGACATTTGAGGAAAATCAAGCTAAAAGAACTCCAGTTACCTTTGCATGCACTTTCTTGAGGGCAGAAGGAAGAGAGTAACCCTCTCCCACAGGAGAAAATATACTACTGACTCGCATATAGTCTTCTCATAAAGAGAAAATGCTAACAATTATAATCAGAAAAAAAATGTTTAAAGGCTTTTTTGTTAATTACTTTAAATAATCTGCATCTTGTTTACTTGGAGAATATAAAATAAGACATTGCTTTATTTGATATGTCAAATATTATTTTCAAATGCTAGAAATCAATTATAGTTGAATTATAGTTCAATTATAATTGAAAATATTATGAGTTTATATGAGGGAATACATCAGGTAATTTTTATAGATATTTCTCTATGTCTTCCATTATAAACTACTGAAGTCCACATTTGACTTGATCCAAAAGTACACTAATGTCAACGGGAGTTTTTCCATACAGCTCATAGACTCTAGATTAAGATGTTAAGGCTTATGGGCTAATAATATGAGACAGGTACTTCACTTGTTATTTCCTCTTGAGGTCAAACTCAGATATTGGAATTCTGAACTTCCTTTGGAACTGAAGAGTCAATTATGAAGGGTATAGTTGTTACTGATACGTGATCCATCTATATTTTTGTAATGGGAAGGAAGTGAAGCAAACTTTTAGTGAAGTACTTCACAGCATTAATTTATCTGGATTCATGGGAAAACATGCTTTTTAAACATACAACCCATTTAAAACTTAAAGGAGCTGCACAAAGCATGAATCATAACAAACACCCTGAGAAACAAACAGGAGAGAGGAGAAAGAGAAAAGACAGAAGGATCAAGAGTCACTGAGAGAATGGCTAAAAGAAAAATAAAAAAAAAAAGTTAAATTAAAATAGAGGAGAGAGAAAGAAAACCTTACTGAAGTGAACTTAAAAACTCTTGAATTTTTTCCCAGTGAAAGAAATGGCTGGTGCTATTTACAACTTTTGAAGAAAATTATATCCTTTTAAAGTAGTTTAAAGATCTACTGTGACAAATTTAATACCATGGGTTTTGCAAACCATTTAATGCTGTTTTTCAAGTCTAAGTTAGCTCCAGCAGGATCTGAGAGTGCTCACCACCTCCCAGAATCAGATCCTGATTGCCTATTATTTATTAAAATGCACTCCCTCTTCTCCACCCTCTGACTAGCACAACTTGACTGTATAGAGCAAGCATATGTATGTACAGCAAACAAAGGAAGTGGAGGGAAACGAACTATATTAAAGATGATGGTAGCACTAACAGCTGTTTCAAAATCAGCACTTGTGAGCCAGTCTTTTGAGCACATCTGCTTACTGGCACGAAAGTCCCGTTTCTTTTCCCTTAGTCAACAAGTTGCTTAGCATCTGCATATCCACATCTGATGATTAGACTGTTACTTAAGATATGAGTAAATAATTTCACATTGCATATCTCCTGATGTAAAAGATAAACGTTTTTGCTGTGACCAATTTATTTTAAGGTCTATTCTGTAGGAATCACAGAAGGAGAGTCAAAACAAGGAGGTTGACATTGTTAGTGTCTACATTACCAAAGTAATTAATATATACTTATGAGATATTGGTCCTTAATAGTCTTAAGGCCACATGATCTGCTGTCTTGCATGTGTATCTTTAATACAACTTCCTGATGTGAACATCAACACATCATTTTGCCTCAAAATGAGCCTATTTCCTAAACTTCTGATTTAATGCTCCTTCTTCAGCAGACCTCTTCAGTCACATTAACTTTAAAAATAACTGACTGAAAAAATTAAGTATGACAATTCAAACTACCTTAGTTGTACTGTCTGCTGTCTTTCTTTAAAAAAATTACTTTCTCTTTAAAAAAGCTCTCCTCTGAAATTCTTTCCTAAAATAAGGTTTCCTATTAGAGGTTTTAGTGGCATGAGTCCCAAACAAGATTAAAATTTGAGGCCTGATACCTCAAAAACCTGAAAAATTAGAAACAAGAGTGCTGTGCCAGTTGAAACTGTTACTTTGCTTTAAGGGATGCATATTTCTAAGTAAGAGTCTTTCAAGTCAGTATCCTAAAATCCGTGTTTTATTATACTTAAATGATCTGTCATGAAAACCAAATCATCAAGCCTTTTAAGCATGCTGTCCCTGTCAGCCATTGTGCATTTTCTTTTATTTTTATTATTTTTAAATCTGTCAATTTGCTTTAATACAGAAAAACATATGAATAACAAAAAAATAACCTTGAGTTTTCAAAGTTAAAAAAAAAGAGGTTTACTTCTCAACTTTCTTTGGCTCTGAAAACATTCCTGTTGTTTTTAGATAGTACACTTATGCTGCCAAAGTTTAAGGAAAGTCAAATGCCTGAACTTTACAGAAATCACTTGTGTTATACAGCTAAAACTTACCCTTTTTGCATATAGAGAGTATTTTCATACTAGTTTATTCAGCAAACTTATAAAAGCAAATAGAAATGTACAAACAGAAGTTTCTTTTCCTGTTAATAAATACAAGTGTTGGAAGAATTAAATCTATTAAGTTAAAATGTTTACAGAAATGGTCGTCATAGTTATCAGTTCACTTCAATAAATAAAGATAAGAGATTTTAAACAGTTCAGCTGCATTTCAGCCATGCTGGATACATGGCAGAGTAAGTTAAGGTAGTTTTATTCAATTAAACTAGATTTTCTTCCTTATATGATTTAAAGGAATTCCAATTTCTAGTCCAAAAATAAAATCTCCCTCTTAAAAATCTTACATATATTTTGAGGTTAAAGCCAGTTTAAATAAATCTGAGTATTAAATGTCTTCTTAGTTATTATAAAATATTACCAAAATCCATCACTTGGAGAAAATTAACTCCTTTTTGGAAATTAATGAGTGGTACCAGAACCTTCTGATTAAAATTACTTCAGTCACCTGCTCACTGATTTAAAATATCTGCGGCGTGTTACATTACAGGACTTTGCTCTGATTGTGTGCAAGTACTTTGCAGCAGCTGTTGAGAAGAAGGGGAGGTTTTGGCAGGTGCACAAAGGACAGCTGGAGCTTTTGGCACCCAGGAAGGTGTAGGAGTGAATTCTGGTTTTTCATTACACAGAAGTCAGTTGAGGTTTGGGTACTGCTTAGGTGATACATTCTCCTTTCTACCTCCCACGTTTCGACAGGGATGGAATAGACATTATATTTCAGAGGCAAACAGTGATAGGAGTACTTCATTTGTTTCAGAAGTCTTTGGGAGCACTCAGTCTAGCTCCCTCTACTCCATCCAAAGAACTGCCACCTTCTTCACCAGTGATCTTCAAAACTAATGTCATGATCAAACAGCTAACCCTTCCTATTCAAAACCTCTTTCACTGGTAACATACCTCAAGCAGAAAGGGCATACTATTTCAGGTTCTTTCCTCCTACTGTCTTATAATAATACTACTACTAATAATCTAACAAAGTATTTAATTTTTATAAAATTGATCTATCATTTTTGGTCAAAGACAAAGAAAGGCAATTTGTGGGGCTGCAGCTAGAACTCGTTCTACCTTAATATCCTGTAATATATCTTTTTAGAGTCTACTTTCATCCCATTTCTTTACATATGTATAGTACCTAAAGGGGATTTACAGGAAGGATGGAAAGGGACTTCTGATAAGGGCATGAAGTGATAGGGAATGGTCTTCAGCTGAAGGAGGGTAATTTTAGATTAGGTATTAAGAAGAAATTCTTTACTGAGGGTGATGAGGCACTGGAACAGGTTGCCCAGAAAGACTGAACTCCCCATCCCTGGAGGTGTTTGAGGCCAGGATGTATGGGGTTCTGAGCAACCTGGTCTAGTGGTCCCATGACAGGGGTGTTGGAACTTGATAATCTTTAAGGTCCTTTCTAACCCAAACAATTTCATGATTCCATGATTCTGTGATTCAAAATCTATGAAAGAAACACATGGTGGAAAAGTAATTCGTGGGGAAGATCACCTGTAGCTAAACTTTCCTCTTCTTTGTGTAGGCATTTCTCTCCATGAATTACTCACATATGAAGCATTTTATGTCATGGTAAGAAAACCATGCATCATTCTGCACCCATTTTGCTCAGGTCAACTGAATGTGAAAGTTAAAAGATGGTGGGTAATCAAGACTGGCTTTTGGATGATTGTGCTGATGCTTCTTTCTGCTACTACTTTCATACAAAGAAAGGCAAATGCTTGAGGAGCAGTTACGAGTGAAACCTGAAAGAGATTCTACATTTTTCAGTGGCCTGCATAAAAAAAAAAAATCCCCTTTATTCTACATGTTCATTTTTAACTCTCCAATACTATTTGTTCCCCACTGATTTCTTCTGTCTATTTCTTAAAGTGACCATAAATGACAAACCTTAAAAGCTCCTATCTCCTTAAACGGATGACAGAAGAAGGTGCATCTTTTTCAACTTGAGTGTAAGAAAGGACAGGGATAAGTAATGGCAGAGCCTCACACACTTTGTAAAAGCAGCTGTATGAACTGCTAATATTTTTGTCTATAACACATATGCTGCTTGGCACAGACAGAGGTTTCTCCCCACCCAAAACCTCACATGGTTTCTTTGCAGGTGTAGGGTCCATTCACTACTAACAGCTTGAGGCACTTGGATCTTTGCACATGGAGTTGCTTGTTTGAATACAATCAATACTACAAAAGTAAATATGCTGATTGAAGTTTTGCCATGTACTTTTTGAAAAAAAATAATTGTACAGATCAGAATTATGCCCAATTTACAATTAGGTTTTCTAGGTGCATTCTTTCCTCTTACTGCTGGCATTTATATTGCTCAAGACAAATATGTAAGTTCTATTTTATTAGGAGTGTTACTTTAAATAAACAAACAATCTAAAGGATTTCAAGCCACATAAACTCATTATAGTGTGTATAGAGTGCTTAACACATGGAAGCATAGAATGAGCAGCTGCTTTTCAGGGAAGATGTGACAGCACAACAAATCAGGCAGATATGGTCAAGCCTGTCCTATCAATCCATTGTTTGATATTCTATGGAAGTATACAAGGGAATAATTTCACCACTCAACCTCAGAAATCTAGCTTCCTAAAGTAGGAAACTAGTTGTGCCATGTGATGCCTGGAGAGGCATTTACACTTCCAGAGGTGGTGCAGAACAAACACATGATTGAGGAACACTGAACTCCTGGTTTCTCATCCAGGTGACAAACGTATGCTACTTTTACTTTACAAGTCAAGCCTAAAAAATGCAGTGATTAGCCTCCCTGGAGCTCTACAATGCTGAAAATATTTTTCATGAAGTTTCTTGTGATGAAACACTGAGGTAACCAGGTCTGGAGAAAACTTTTCTCATGGTAAATTTCATTTAGTATTTATATGGTCATAACAATGCAGTCTTACAGTGTGGGTTATGGTACTATACCAAAGTATAATTTAAAAAATAGTGCTGATTGCTTCCATCTCTGGTAGAAAAAGGCATCACAAAGCTTCTTCCTTTGTCACTCATCTCGTGTTGGTACCACATACATGGAAGCCAAACACAGATGCAAAAGTACTCTTCATTTCGACGAAATTTTGCCCTTTGTCTATGCAAAATCAATAGCTTCAGGCCTTTTATGATTGGTGGCTTCTGGGTAGGCATTGGAAATAAAAGCTGAGAAGAAATCAAACTTCTCATTGCCATCAGCAGAATTTAATCTGACTAGGTGGGATTTTCCGTTTATGTTGGCAAACAGAAGCATTACACATTTGGACTGTTTATTCCGGTAACCTTAGCTAGCCTGCAGAACTGCAACATTACTCCTTTGATTAGCTCCATGCAAAAAGATCTTGCGAGGTGGAAAGATCTCCTACTCTTTCTATATTTGGCAGGATCAACTCCATAAAAATGTCCATTTTGCCACGCCTCTGATACCCCACTGCAGCTGCTTCCTCTCCTCATCCCACAGCGAGATATTAAAAAGCTTCATGGAACCTTCTCCAAGTTTATCTGGATGTACAAAAAAAGCCAAGAATGCGCTTGTCAAGGTTACAAATATCTATGGAGCTAAGACAGTTTTTAGTCTAACTAGCTCTTCAAAATATAGTAGAATCCTGGCCAGCTGAAAATTATTAACTGCTGGCTGAGCTGGGACTGTGAGTGCACTCTATAGGAGATGGAGCAGGAATTATATGTACCTATACTGGAATTCTTACAATACCATAATAGAGCCATCCTACCACCAGATGTGCTTATAATGCTCTCAAAGTGCACTCTTAGTATCTAGGCAGTTGAGGCACTTATTTCATTTCATCCTCCTGTGTTGTAACTCAGGTTTCCTTTTTAAGGAGTGATAGGATTACTTCCTTCTCCTGATCCATATGTTGTGAGGGTTTTTTTCATTATTTATTTTTGTGAAATGGCCTTCCATGAGTCATTTATGTTTGAACTGATCTTGTAAGTTATTTCAAAAGTCAAATGGAGCCTTATTTTGATGACTGCAGAAAACTTTAAGACCCTATATAGCTTTTTAAATACCGTCAGACATATGTTTTTTTCTGCAGCTTGTTTAAATGCCAGAAAGGTAATTATGAAGTGTTAGTTGGCCAATGCCTCTTTTAAGCTGTGGCGTATGGTTGAAATTATCACTATAGTCAAGAGGAAGATAGAGCTTTCTTAAGATAATAGATTCCATGATTTATCTCACATCTTGGGAATTAACTGAAAGTTGTAACTTTATGATGACCCAACAATACTTTGCCCAGATTATTTTTGGTCATTCTGCCTCTGAATAATATGCTTGTCATTTTTTAAAATCCTAGTGAAAACAATAATGCTAAACAAATAATTCCATCAGGGTTTAGGTCTGCTCTCAAAACTATTTTTTGAGCAGATACATTAGTTCATCCAATACCCATTGCTAGTTTTTTGTCATTGTATTACATCTGTTTAAGGTAGGTACCAAATATGATTTGGTCATTCTGCCTCTGAATAATATGCTTGTCATTTTTTAAAATCCTAGTGAAAACAATAATGCTAAACAAATAATTCCATCAGGGTTTAGGTCTGCTCTCAAAACTATTTTTTGAGCAGATACATTAGTTCATCCAATACCCATTGCTAGTTTTTTGTCATTGTATTACATCTGTTTAAGGTAGGTACCAAATATGATCTCTGACAGGTCATTGTATTACATCTGTTTAAGGTAGATACCATATATGATCTCCTCTGTTGGGACAGCTGCTTAAAAAAAGTAGTAACAGTAATAAGTATGCAAATAAGTGCTGTTTTCTCACTCAAGCATAATAATTGATTCTGTTAATGATGGAAAAATGGGTCCTGAGTATGAATTCACTCAACTGAAGAGAAAAAAATGTCAGTGCCACACCATGCTCAGCCTGAAGTATTTTTTTAATCGGTGAAGGAATACTGATGTAAAACAAGTATGCAAGAAGGGTCAAGTCTTTTGAACTACGGCATTCAGCTTCTGAAGACTGCTATATATCATGGAAACCCACACCCAGTTCCATGTCTATTTACACCATTTTCCTATCAAAGCAATACATTTAATTTAAAAGAGACATTTCTAGTTTATAATATTTGGGGTGACATCATTACTTGGCTTAGTATGATTTAGAAACTGAAAAATACATCTGGAATTTCTATTTGTTTTTGATTAAAAATACAGTATTTATGCTTTTTTTGTTTCTTCTTCTTCTTTCAGACCATTTCATTGTGGCAAGATACAGAACTGGATTCTATCAAGCTAAAAATCTTCATGCTTTCCTCTTCTAAGCAAGGGTGGCTTTAGCAGGAAGGAAGGAAAGAAGGCAGGAAAGCAGGAAGGAAGGAAGGAAGGGAGTTATCTCTAACAGCTCAGTTGTCACTCTGTGATAATCTGGGGAAGCAGAGAAGAATTAGACTGCATAATTAAATACACTTATGACAATTTTATAGAATTTATCACAATTATCAAAAGAACGCTTAAGACTGACATTTTGTCACACCTAGAAAACAGCAAGTACACCCATGATTTAAATGAATTCTCTGCACTTGTGTAACTTGACTGCCTTTTCAGAGAGAATATTCAATATTTATCTGACCCTTTTCAGTATGTTACATGTTTTTAGATTGTCTGTTTCCTTTAGGATAGAGAACGGTTTCTTCATTTAGTTGTACTACTCAACCTAATCTTTGAAGAGAAGAATATAGAACTTACTATGGAGAACAGTTAAATTCGATGCCAAATGCACCATTATTAAATACGGGGGTATATTTTTATGAATTCAGTTGACTGATTCCTGTCAAACTGACCAGCAGATGCTTTTTTTAAATTTATTTATTATTGTTCAATTTCATACCAACTCTACCTTTGTCACTGAGACTAGAATCCATGCCTCCTCCCCTTAGCTACCAAAATCAGCTGTTAATCTGTTTGTGTCAGGTTACCTTTGTCAGTCAAAACAAAAAGGGCAACATTTTATCTATTGTTTGATACAAAATAGTGTGCTTCACAAATATAACAAGTATATCTAAGTAACTGAAAATTACCCCAGTGGAACCTGGAATGTGGAATACTTGAGTATTCTTCTTGACAAGCTGGAAGGGGCAGCCATTTTCTAGAAGCTTTCAGAGGAAAAAACTGTTGCATTTGCTTGTATGAGTAAACTTGTAATCATTTTTATGGAAAAAGCTGGATTTTTGCTCATATGTCTATTTATAGCAGGTGTTAATGAACCTCAAGAAAACTGCACAATTTGTTATACGTAGAGTTCACAAATCATGGCATTTTGATACCTTCCTTTGAATATATCATCATCTTACTGATTGCATCTAAGGAAATCCCTCAATCTAATATTGATTCCTCAAGAAAAATGACTGTGTATTGGTGGAAAAAAACCTTTCCATTTTTAATGATAAATGTAGGTAATATTTAATCAGATTTAGTGTACTCAAGTCCACTGTTTTAAACATCTTTACTAAACCACATTTTAAAAAATTTGTATGTTGATCTCAAATGAGATGTGACTTCACTACCTATTTAGTGTATAGAGATGAGATCCTGAAACACTTCAGTACATGCATAGCACACATATTTCCATTAGAAATCAATGTGACAACATGCATGATGAAACTTAAGCACGTGCAGAAGTGTTTCCTGGACCAGGGTTTAGTTAGCAGGAAACCAGTAACAGTGATAAGAAATTCCATCATCTCCTCTGCTTTCACAGAGCAGGGTAAGATAAAGTGGTTTAAAATGCCTGTATTTCAGTTTTGCTGGTGTTCCCATTCTTGCTGCCATCTGGAAACAGGATGTTCAGAAACACTGGACAAATGGCAACTGCATATATTTAATAGACTAAACCAAGTTGTTGCATGCAGGCAAATCAACTGCTCGTGCATACACTATTTGGGACCTACCACCACTTCACTGACATCAGTGTGCATAGATTAGAAAAGATGTGCACCAGTGCAACAGATATGTAACTTGTGCTTTTCTCTTCCATCTCTGCCTACTAGATGAAACTAATCTTTAAGTGGTATATAGAAAAATATAAATTACTTGCATATCAGAGATATAATAAATGCGTATAATTTTGCTAAAATCATTCAATGTAATATATCAACATAACTATATTATAAACAAAAGCTCTACTGTGAGGAGCTACTAACCATGGGTGTATATTAGGCAAGCATTTAAGTTCCATTATTTTGCATCAGTACCTGTCTTTCAGTGAGGTCAAGGTTTACTGCTATCTCATATCGCCTCAGCCTGGTCAAATAGTTGTGATGAGCAAATTCTGCTTCTAGCTCTCTGATCTGCTCCTTGGTGAAAGCTGTCCTTTCCTTCCTGGGTTTACTGTTGACCTCTGTCTTGTAGTTTCCTTCTTGGGAATCTGGAAAAAAAAATGCAAAACTGGATGTAATGACAAGGGTGCAGCTAAATACAAAACAAGCCCAAAGAAAACAGTAAGCTAACATTACATTCTTCGAACTTTCCCCTCTCAGAAACACACCTGTGCTTTCATTCCTATGGAGTCTTCACTGTATATCAGGAAAGCAGCAGTAATTGTGGCAGACGTGATCTGCTGCTTCCATTCATGCATGTCAAACTTTAGCTTAGAATGTTGCAGTGTTTCATTTTCTAACAATTCTCTGTAGAATTTCTGCAAAGCTTCAACTCCTTCCCACTTCTGGCAACTCTCAGTGCATCCAACCAGTACAGGATGTGTATCATTTGATTAGTTTTAATGAAGTAATACTTCAAGAATCTCTCCTATCATTTCACTAATACCTTAAGCCAAAGCTCTGTTTTAAAGCATACACTTTAAGGTTTACTCTGGTTATACTTTCAGGGAAAGCTAACAGACAAAGCATAGGAAATTGAAAACACAGCAAAAAGAAATTGGTCAGCATGTCCCATGGGATCTTCTCCTATTCATGCCATGGTGCAGGTAAGGACATTTTGCCCAGGTAAGGAAGTGTTGCCACAGCTGGTATCAGTATAGGAAATTTGCTACCACTACAGCTCATTACCTCAGGAATACTTTGGCCACAATCAGAGGAGCTTTGCTGAAAGTTTCATTGTCATTTCCATGATCCCTTTTACTCTCAGAAACAGGTACATTTGGTCCTGACCCAAACTACTAAACTCAGTGACAGTCATTCAATTGCTGTCAGTCAAGTCTGTTTAAATAAATGAAAAGAGTTCAAACTGTAAAGAAGAAAAAAAGCCCTGGAAAAAAACCCTGAGAGAGTGGAAAAATAAAAGGAAAAAAAAAGGACCAGACATTTATAAGTTTGGGTAAGATACAACACCTATAAATCCAAAATTAGCAGGAGATCAGTAGGAGTATCATTAGTCAAATTCTGGCCTTACGAACCATCTTAAAAATGTCACAGATTAATTCACACTTCAGCTGCTGATTTAAATAGAAACCTGCATCAACATCCAAATGAACTGGCCCACAAGAAATCACTCCCTGGGACTCTGTGTCAGATGAATCATCGGCATGCCTGAGACTGTCCAACTGGCCAATGAGTCTGGTTTCAAATCTACATTTTATAAAGGTATAAAAATGTTTTCACTTTTTGTCAGTCACTCTGGTTCTTGGAAAGGAACTTTGGTGGTTTGTTGTTTTTTTAATAAGAACTGTTGATGCTTGACTCAATGGTATAGTCATTAATTTAAAATGTTTTAAAGCTAATGGCTTCAGATCACCAAACCTCTTTACTTTTGCTGCAATGACAC
This sequence comes from Acanthisitta chloris, assembly GCF_000695815.1. NCBI lineage: Eukaryota > Metazoa > Chordata > Aves > Passeriformes > Acanthisittidae > Acanthisitta > Acanthisitta chloris. The sequence continues at coordinate 15,907 of NW_008672581.1, read as the reverse complement.
ACAGAATTTTTTTTAAAATGTGCAGTGTAGTGCTGTCTGTATGACTGAGAGTATCCACCAAACTTATTGAGTGGATTTGGAAGCTGTTCAGCCACAACTGGAGCAGGGATTTCCTAGGATAGGACTCCATTCGATGGCAAACTCATTGACTACAGTGTGGGGCCAAGGTCCATTATCCAAACTCTACATAGAAAACTTGACAGATCAAAACCACCTTAAACCTAGAAACTCACATTTATTCCTTCATACTAGTTGGCAAACTAGAGTTACTGTAACTTCTCTCCACATTTTTCTGTTGCAGGAACATGCACGTTACTTTTCTTCCTTAAAATTTCCTAATGTGCCACCTCATTATAAGGTCCAAATACATAGGTAGATAACCCAAACTTAAATACTTAAGCCCCTATATCAGCAGTCCAAAGAATCACTGAAGAGAAATAGCTAAGTCATTATTCTTAGCATGTGGGCTTACCATTCTTATACCATCAGACGTGTTTTGTACATATTTGAAAGCAGGCGGGTGTGCATAGCCCTTATCTGCAGCATGACAGAGAAATGTATTTCACACATCATTGTTAAAGTTGTCTTATAACTGTCTTGGTAATCCTGTGTCTGTGTGAGGCCATGAGCCAAGATGTCTTCCCATACTTGCTGTAAGAAAGATCCATGGCTCACTGGTTTACAAACTAAAGGTTGTGACCTTAAATAAAAGTAATGTACCTACAGATGACACTGATACCGTATCAAAAATCAAATACTAGAATTGAAGACATAAGCCTGGATATGCAACAGAAAGAAGTGTCAATGGTGTAAAACCTTGGTAGCTAATGCTATTGGGAATATTCAAAGGGGAAAAATTTCAGGAGTACCCATTCAGAGGTCTCCCCAGAGGATATTGATCTTGGTAAGTGACTGAGACTTACAACATTCGCAATTTTTCTGCAAGCATGTGGTTCCATAAGGAAAACTGATTTGCTCTACAGTCAGTAAAACCTTATAGTTTTTCATAACATTCAGAGTTTATGGTTCTGAATTCCCAATTTACAATTGCGGTTAGCGCCTAAATTACAGGTTCTTGGAATAGTGGAAAGGAAAGGAATACTGATAAGGAAAGGGAATATCACCACATGAGTAGCATTTGTCCTTCATCTTTGCCCACACAAAGGATTCAGGACTCCTAGCAATGTTAGCCCTCACAGATCCTGTGCAAATGGTTATTTAGATATAACTTCCATTGCTGGATACTACCTTTAAGTCAATACTGGATTCTAAGTGCCTGACAGCCACAGTTTGGTCAGCACATCAGCAGACTGACACAGTGGAAAGGTTACAGGGTTTTATTTATTTGTTGAGAATGTCATTGAATGCATTCATAGCAGTCAAGATTCTCTGAAAATCTCCACATGGTATATTCAAACTGCTGAAAGCAGAAGCTGGAGAGGCACATAGAAACCTGGGACAGGTACACAAAAAGGTGACTCCCACTTAATACTGATGTTCATGCAACAGAACAACTGGAATCTTAGGAAATTTGTTTCAACAAAGAACTAGCCAACAAGAAAATTATATTTTGCTTAATGCATTAGATGTTGAAAATGTATCTTAATACATAGATATAGAATAGATATTGAAAATGTATCTAGGAAGAGACTTAGATGGATGCCACTTAGGTGAACATGAGATATGAACTCCTGCTGTCATATGACTTTCTTGCTGCAGTATTGCTATGGTTCATGTACTGACTGCCTTTTCTGTCCTGTTGATGTTGTACTGCTTGGAATAATAATTTTAGAATTTTTTTTTCATTTCCAAAGTGGTAAAGTTAGGTTTACTGATTGTTTCTTTTTAACAGTCTCTACACTGCCAGAATTGGGAACTCCCATTTCTTTCTGACCTTCAGGTCTCTGTTCATATCACCTGACTAGCTTCTCTTTGGTGGAAAATGGGTGGGAGACTTGGAAAAGATTCTTGGCAGAACTCATGTCAGCCTACATCTGTTTTGCAGCTGTTGCAACTAAGACAAGAAATAAGTCCCAAGAACCTTAGTTTTCTTCTACTGGCTACATCTTATGCCAAGTGGTAGGTGTAGAGGCAGAGAACAAAGCCTAGGGGGATCTAAGTTAGACTCTTTGCCTCTCAAAAGGCACACATAAAATATATACAGATGGTACAAACCACTTGATGAAAAATACAGTAATCTATATTGTCTGGCTTCCACCTTCTACCAGACAAATCCTGGCACCCTTTCAGAAGATGTAGCCTACATGCAGGTATTTGTACCTTATCAGTCTCTCTTTTGGAAACCTTTGTTCTCTGGATGTCAGGTAATGTAGGCAGTTAAACACTGCTTTGAGGGATGCAGGTCATACCTCTTTCTTAGAACTGTTTTTATCACTTTTCAGAAACTCCAGGCATCATCTTTAATATTTCCTGTTAGACAAAAATCCTTGTTGGTAACTGATGTAGAAGGTACCATTTGGAAAGGCATTCAAAGCTATAAATGACTGTTCTACAAATCTTTGGAGACTCGTATTTTTTCCTGACTTTAATAATAGCTCAAAAAATTTTACAAAAACATTACTAATCACACTATTCCTCACCCTCAGAAGTTGCTTCTACTTTACTCTAAGGAAAGGATTGTTCTTATTCCCAACATTTGTGTTGTCCCACCAGAGTTCCTATTTCTCTCTGCATCAAGAGACGAAACATGCCAAGCAAACATAGGATATAACTCCTATGTGTAGAATATGAAAAATGATCATTTTGGTATTTTTTCCTTCTGATGCATGCCTAGTGGAAAAAAAAAGACTGGTCACAGAACGTGGAAAACAAACATGCCAGGCTATCCATAGCACAACCACGCAGGGTCAGAATCAAAGGCAAAATGTGCAAGAAGCACCTGGTAATTTTTCTTAGATTAGTTCAACAGCTGATATACCTTCATTTCTCAGACAGAAGTAAACATTCAGTTAATAGCTGCAGTGTATGATCCCAGACAAAAATTAGCAAAACATAAGTCACATTGCTAGTGTTCTGTTGGCAGTTGCAGATGGTTTTCAGATCCTGACACCCATACTGAGAGTGAGTAGTGACAATAACCACTAATGATTTGTGACAAAAATGCCATCAGAATTTCACCTCTAGAGTTGTTGTTCAATGACCAGGTTTTCAACTTTCATTAACAGCTTCCATCACTTATTCTCAAAAAGGCCCTCCCATGAGCAACCTATTTCTAAATAGATTTCATTGTAAATTTATAGTGAATTTGGATAAATTAAATGTTTGTACTTGCCTACCTTTCTATAAATGAGGTTCAAGTGTTTGAGAGAACAACTGCTACACATTTACTTTAAAATGAAGTGCTCTATACAAAGTCAGCAATTCAAAAATCTTGTTACTTCTGAGTAGTTTAATCTGTGAAAGAATATTTCTTTCAAACTTAAATCCTCTACATTTGTTTAAATCACTAACATGTAAACAAAAGCTTCTAAATATCAATAGGACACAAAAATTATATGTTTAAATGCAAAATGTCTGCCTTTTTTTTTTTTCCTTTTGAGATATTAGCAATATAAACTTGGGGAAAAGTACTTTAGTATCAGGGTAATAATCTAGCAAAGTATCATTAGCCTGAAATACACATATGAAGAAAATATGCAACTTTGTACTATTACAGTTGCAAAGGAATATTATGGAAGACTACTATATTTTTTTAATGGTCAGAAGTACATATTGGTAGACTGCTAACCTGCCTAATCTAATTGTTTCTGATGCTTTACTGTTAATTATATTTTCTGACACAATGAACTACTTCACTGAGACACAAGCAAGGAGGTGGCATAAAGGTCTCCATATGGCTCTTATTTTTCTTTGCCAGAAACTACATGTGAGAGCAAGATTTACCCAGAAATAGTCACTTTCAGACATTTCTGATGTTTAATAGAAAGTATTACTTCTTTTTCATGTAACTTTTTTTTCTAAATTTTTAATTCAAAGCTGCTCAGAATTATGTAAACTTATGTTGTGTCCTAAACATTACCCTTCACTTTGCAGGGTCCTAATTTGCATCCTTACTCCCTACTCTTCAGTATAATCTTTGTTTAAAAAAAAAGTTACACCTACATAGCTATGTTTACTTTGATGCACCTACTCTTATTTGTACCAGCTATGACTATGCAACCAAGTGCTGCAGACTTAATTAATCTATTTTTGTTTCATAACTTTCCTTCTCTTTACAGTCATTTAAATAATGTTCTTAAAAGATTTTGCCTAGTTAAAAAGTATACTTCCTAATCACTGAACACATTCAGTCTGAGTGCCTCATTAAAAGTATTTCTGGAGCTGCAATTCACTAAATGTGTTTGGAGGATTTCTGAAAACTGGAACAAACAGCATCATCGTTTCCCAATTCACAACTCTGCATGTGCAAATAGGCAAAGCTGCACAGTAGCACAAGTACGGTGTCAAAATTACTTGAATCCTTTTCATTTTAATGAAAGCAAACTTTTGTTTGCTTATTGAGTTAATGCTTTCTAACACTCTGTCACAATTAACAATTTAAAACAGCCTCATATCCATACACAAAAACCCCACTGAACTAGCACAGCAAAACCTGTGGGTATTCTGAAACACAGTATAGACCATCCTAAACCATTACCTACTAGTTGTTGCTGCCAACATTTTGTTATTACTGCCTCCTGACAGTACAAGTCTAGGAATTCTACTGCAGTATTGGAAACACTGATTCATAACACTGTAGTAGTTAATGCTGTAGATTCTTGAAGATACCTCTGCATAAAATGATGCACTTCTACCAGCTCATCTAATCAAACTATATAGTATGTACATTTATTCTTCAAACCATGCAGATAACGAAGACAACATATGAATTCTTTCATATGAGTAGTGAGTAGATCTTCATGTGGAAGACACTACTCTCTGTCCCAAATGTGTATATAATTACAGCTTATGATAGGAAAGGAGACATAAGATTTCCCTGAAAGAAACTTTGCAGGCTGCATTTTAATACTACTTTATCCAGTGGGATTGCCAATTCCCATTTGAACTTCTGCAGATACATCTCTCACATGCAGCATCGAATAACACACATGCTGATTCTTTGCCTATATACCAAACCATTTTTATCATGTGCTTTCATGTAGAAGAGATTCATTAAATGAAGTTGAGATCTGCCAACATCATCTCTCCACAGATGAGGGGTGAGTCCTCCTGAGTAAGAGTTAACCTATAAAATTAAACCAAAAATTTTCAAGGCAGAAGTTTCTTAGAAGACCTCCAAGTGATGAAAACACTAGTAGAGATAGGATATAATTTCTCTTTTTTTGAGTCTCACCTTTTAGACATCTCCCACAGAGTCTCTTTCTGAACCAAAGGAAGTAAAAAAAAATGTGAAGAGCAACCAAACCTACCCCAAACACTGTGCATGCCTCAGTCATCATCAGCCTGATGAAAGCCCTGCCCTGGACAGCAGCTGTATCAGAACTCCAAGGAGGAATTAAAATACTCCTTTTGGCCCTACTTGATTGTATAAAAATACTTAGGAAAACAGATCTTTTCTGCAAAGAAGGTACCTGAAAGATCGAAAGCACTACAAATGGTAGGGATACAGAAGAAAAGACTGTAAGACACAGAGAACTCAGTTAGATAATCACCTCTCAACAAGTCTCATCTCCCTAAAATGATAGGTTGGAGTTTTTCATTTTTGCTTTGCAAAGCAGGGAGACGCTTGTCCTGCCAAAAATACTAGGTTGTGTTCTGGACTCACAAAAGGCCATATTTAATTCATATTTGAAAAAAAAACCAACAAAAACCCCTAAAACACTTAAGTGATAAAGAATGCACTCTGGATGATTTAATCCTTTGGCCAGTGAACTTTCTGGGGAGATGCTTTCTCACAAGTATATGTACATCTGCCTCTTTGTCATGGTTAAAATATAGTTGTGGTTGCTCCACTTTACATGACATAAAATACTATATATTTAGCCTAAGATATTGCCAGCAGATACGGAGATGTGGCTAAGGAATGGAAAAAATATGTTGACTTGCTGCTAAGAAGGTCAGCAGTAATATACCAAAATATACCAGTATGTATCCTGCATCTGCTACCTTGAATTAAAATATTCATAGTATTTTAAAAAATAAATTTTATATAAAATTTTAAATATTATAAAATAGTTACATTGTTTTTTCTCTGTAAGGCTAGACTGCCAGTGTTAATATATTGGAATCCAAGTCACAGTGGGAATGGGAACATATGTCAAGCAATGCATTTTTACAAACCTTTTTTATATATTAACTTCTTTATATAAATGACCATGAGCTGTATGTGCTTTCACATTTGCTTTCAAAGTCTCTTGTATTTAAGCAGCAGTACATTCCAATGCAAGACTAGCCATGTTTGCTTCCCAAATGGCAGTCAGCTCTTGCTAATAATTCTGTTGCTTAGAAAATTCAGTCCTTGTGGATATTATTCTTTGAATCATCAAGTAAAACACTTTTAGTGAGGCATTACAAACTTGGTTACTTCATGTAAAGATGCCAATTATTTACTTTTCAGGCATGATTATAATAAATCTTCATTGTGAATTTCCAAATATTCTTCCAATAACCAATTGTTGTGTTTTATCCATAGGAAAATAGACTTCAGTTTTTATACACACAGTCACCTTATCCATAGTTTGTAGAAATCAAGGTATAATTTGATTACAGATTTCATCAAGTATATAGCCTAAAGCTCTTTCTTCCAAAGTTGACGTGTCCACTCCTCACACACAAAGTGTTATGTTAGAAAAAATTAAAAGCCAGGATCTATAGCAATTCTTGCAGATCATGAACAAACCACATCATTGTGACACAATACATACCTTCACTAGAAGCCAGTGGCCTAGAAAAGAGTGTGCCATCTGGGCCACTTTCTGAGGATAGGCCAAGTTCTTCGCCAAATTACAGTGACCAAGGTGGACAAGCTCTATAATTTCAGTGGAATCTCTTCTCAATCACAAGGATGTCAGAGCTGATTTCAATCCTATTATAAGTAGCAGCTTACTTTGTGTAAAATCACGAGAAGCCTTGAGTTGATTAAAAAAAAGTATTTTCTTAGGCTTCTACATATATATTTTCTCAAAATACATAGGCAAAACTTACAGTCAAAATCTTGCTGACTTCTAAGTTTGCTTTTTCAAGAACGTTTATTGCAATTGCATAAGCTACTGTCCGAACAAAAAAATAGTTTGCATGTAAGCCAAAGAATCCAAGATTTTAGTTTTCCATACTAAGCAATAAAAGTTGAAACACTTTACAGAAGTTTAATGCAGTTGGAGTTTCTTTAGGGCTCCATATTGCCTTACTCACCCATCTTTCCAAAGATTCAGGATACAGTTACACAAAGGAAAATATAAATGGGTACCAACAATTCCACTTTAACTCTTTCTAAGAATTATTTAGCTGCTACAGGAAACAGGAAGCCATTTCACAGTGGTATTTTTCAGTCTAATTCTTCCATGTGTGTTACACTGGCTAATTTTTTTTTCCATTCATCACGGAACAGATTTCTTTGGAACCCCTTAATGATGTAGTGAAAATTTTATATATGTTGAACATGTGACAGAAAAAAACCAGTGTCTGGAGCAAATCTAACATCCAATATTCCTGTTTAATCCTATGTTAGTGTGCCCTTTCTCCTTTTTTTTTTTAATAATTCAATCTGCCTCAAATATTTTTGCTCTTTCTAAACCTGTCCTTTTTAAACACTCATAAGTGGTCTCTGCAGTGTATGTAGCACCTTGCAGAACTGCAGGATCACAAATCACAGTCATTTCACAGTCCTGATGAGTGTCACAGTCCCCACAAGCAATTCCACATGGTCATTCCCTGCCTTAGTGGCTGCCCCTGTTGGACGTAGCTCAGCTAGTGTGGCATTACAGCTTTCAGTATCAGGCACAAATGTAATCCCTGTCTGGGTCTGTAAGAAATACAGATTTCTGTGCAAATATATTTGCCTACATATGTTTTAGTGACATGTTTTGTAAATCTTATTCTCCCTCAGAAAGCATTAAAATGAAGCCAACAGGCCCAGCTGTGCTCATAACTATACCTTAGTAGATATCTAGACTTTTTTTTAAGAACAGAAAAACACACACGTGCACACTCTCCTACCAAAGAGGGTTGCTGTTCTGGGTGTATTCTACTATTTCATTCACAGTTTACTTTACAACATTGTGCTGAAGTATAACACTAACTATAAAACTGGAAAAACAGTGAAAAGTACTTTCCCACATACAATTAAACAGAATTACCTGTCTTTCAGGGGAAACCAAAATAAAAAGGGTTGTAAAATAAATTTTTTCAGATGTTTAAACTGTTTATACCATTGGCTTTCAGACCAACCATGAAAGTTTCATTTTTCACTTAAACCTATTACTATCTGTTAATACTAGATAGAAAACCTCCTAATGGCTGCTTTAGAAATCCTGGCTATCAGCTGGTTTTGACTTACAAGTTCCCCTACTTAGCGGCATGCCACATTTTCCTTTCATTCTGTTTTCTCAAATCATTATCCTAAATGGCAGAATCCATTAAAACACCCAAAGGATTGTCATATTTGAAGCTAACACAATTTCCGTTTTCAAAATACAGTACAATTGTTGAAGGATGAAAAAATGCTCACATAATTAAACAGAAAACCCAAAATAGTTCTCTAAGTAGTATATTGGGTAAAGGACATAAATCTGTAAAAGAAATGGAATCTAGTTAATAGTGCAGGTTTAAGTTTTCTTTTAAATCTATTTTACTGCTAATTTTACAGTCTGGGAGGTCTTTTTGATGACTAATTTTTCTTGATTGCTAAGAATCAAACTTACACGGTTAAAGTTTGTGACTCATAATGGAAAGCTTTGGCAGGGTGCAATAAAAGAAAACAACCTTCAACTTTGATGTGAGCAAAAATCTGCAACATAATTGTTTGGAGTACTTCCTATTATTTTAAGATTAGAGTGCAAGAAAATACTATAAATCTAAGAGGAGTGGTCACTTCAAGTACGGGTTCAAGTATAGCTTTTGAGATGGCAAACTTTTATGACATATGTGTGCTGTCCCATTTTATATGTATGATATAGAGAGACTATAGTTAAAGCAACTAAGTGTTCTAAACTTCCTTTTAAGTTTAAAAATGGACTACTACTTCCAAAGTTGTTGATATGCTTTACATAGTCTTATTTTTTTATTTAGAAAGTATAGTAACAAGGGACTGATTTTGCAAACATGGCAGTGTGTATACAGTGTTCTGGTGGCAAGTGAGTCCATTGAGAACAAATATATTTTAAAAAAATCAATAAATAGAAAGAAAGAAAGGAAACACCCACAATCCAAAGGTGTTCCAAAGTGCATTAGTGAGATCAAAAGGTCATTTTGCACCCAACTTAATTTCCAACTCATTTTCAGTACTGGACAGTCTTTCAGTGATCACTGAACTCATACAAAAGTAAATATTTTATTTTCCCCAATCAGAAATGCCATTTGGCATGCAAATGTTAACTAATATGGCCTGATTCTTCCATCATTCACCTCACACAGCTTGCTGCCTACAAGCTGGAGAAGAAAGACCTTCCTGGTAAAGTAATGTGCTAGTGAAATAGTCTGGCAGTGCATGTCAAAGCATAGTTAATCCTATATATGTTTTACAATCCCAGACAGTATTTGTTTTACTGTTTTAAACAAAGTTCATTTTAAATACTTACCTCTTCTGGGAAAAGAAAATTTAGAAACATTCATGACAATTGATGTACCTACAAGTTGAGTAGGTATGACTTTTTTCTACATCCTAAAAGTTATAACACCAAAAACAAATGAAGAGGTTAATTATACTGTTACAACAACCCAAATCAGTACCCACATTCTCTAATTGGAGGTTGTCACCTCTAGTAATGGTTGGCAATAACTCTGAAATTGTTCATCTTTCTAGGAAATTGTAATTGTGTTTTATTTCTTTGCTTTTCTTCTCATCCATATAATCTAGAGTTGGATCTCTACAGTAAGAGTAGACAGAATACTTGAGATTATCAGATCCCAGAAATAGGGGCAAAATGATCAATAAAATTATTAGCATACCTACTGAAGGTTGTAGGAGTATACTCTAAAAAGCAGAGGCTTGAAGCAACAATTAACTCCTGGCATAAATACTGGTAATCTGCAATTCTGGTGCTGGACTTCATGCAACAGCAATCAATGCTGCATTTGCCAGTGCTAATGGGGTGAAGAGAGGAGGTAGACAAATCTAAACCTTGAAAAATGCCTCCTGAACTGTGGCCTGGCAGCTCTGAAAAAGAATATGTAGCAGCTTTCAAATTCAAGAGGTATATTAAGAAGGGGAATTAAGGTCTGCAGCTTTCAAAAAAAAAAAGAAAAAAGAGTTATAGCAGTTAGGCACAAGCTTTGGGGCGTTACTCTTTTCAATATAAAACTTTATTCCATATACTTTTAAACAACTCAGTCACTGAGTTTCTGCCCAATTAAATAAGATGATTGGACATTATATTATAGTTATCAAGGGTATCTTATTTTAAAATTGCACAGCTTTGAAAAACCTTAATATCAAGAAAGGAGCTTTTTTCATCTTTTTTTTACCCATTGACAGCCACCCAGAATATGGGCCTCTCACTTCACTGCTCAGGATCTGGAGGCAAAGGGGATGCCTATGAACTGCTTAGCATAACCATCCCTGCAATATACTGGCTGATAGTTTCTATTGATGCAAAACAAAACCTGAACCATTGGATCTCAATTGTCTGTTGCATGACAAAGTGTCAGGAGGCAGATGTAAAGTACTGAACAACTTCATTCCCTCTCATCCTCTGCTCTGTTCTACTGAGAGCTGTTTAGCAGCACAGCACTTTCAGGATTCATCTGCTTGCTGCCTAGCAATTTAAGATGTCCAACTAGCATGACTTGCATCTCCCTTCCTTTCTGTGGTCCCCAGTAACTCTTGTCAGTAGAACAACTGTCACTAAGGCTTGGAGTTATTTTAGGGGCTGGACAGAGCATGCTCTGGTATGGCACAGCCCTATGAAAATGGTTCTTGTTGGATAACTGCACTGGGTTGTTTTACATTGTTGAGATGCTTTCCAAAGGATTTATAATAGGCCTCTGGGGCACTGAAAACATGGAGCAATATCTTCTTTCACAGATGTAAACATGGATTTGAGTAAATAGTTAATTTATGCTGGTGTTAGAACATTTGGCAGATGTTTCTAGTCATAAACAAGCTTTCTCCATCTTTCAAAAAAACCCCAAAACTGGATGTTGACTTTCTTATCATCCAAAAACCCAGCTTGTTTCTTAAGCAAATCTGGACCCAGTTCATTTCACAAATCTGAGACAAAAATCAAGAGGAAAAGAGGTTAAAATGTTGGTCTGTTAGGGTTATAACTATGCTGAACTCATATGAAAAATCAAAGACCATAAGATGCTGACACATCTGATGTTTTTATGCAAGATTGTCTTGTTTCCATTAAACAGCAAAAGACAGCTACTGTTTAACTGAAGAAACTGATGGAAAATCTTCATTACTATATAAACAGTGGTTTAGGCATAAAATGTGTTTAGTTTATGCATCTGTGCATTTAGCTGAACATTAAGCTTCTTTTAAACACAATTTGGTGCATTCCTGTTCCCATATATTTTTACTTTCTTTTTAAAAGCAGGAAATCTGTGTCTTCTCATGCCTTGAAATGTAAACCAAAAAAAATTAATGATTTTTGTATTATGTATCATTTTATATCACCTAAGCCACCAGAGAAACCCAGTATATTGCTTCTAGAATTGTAGTTTTACTTTAAGGTCTCTCTTTTCTTTTGGGTTTTTTCCCTTATTTTCAGGGGAGACTTGGTGTACCATCACCGTAAAAGACCTCATTGCTTACATCATCTACTTTATTCTGGCATTTAGACCACTTGCTTATTTGGTGTTCTGTCATTCAAAAATGTATAAATAATCCAGTTTTTCAATGACAGCTTCCATTCCTGGTTCCACAAATTTCACCTCTTTCAAGCTGATCTCAGTATCAATTCCTTTTTTTTTCCACTTATCTTCATGATGTCCGCCCTACAAGCCCTTGATGTAATAAAAGTTGTCTTGTAGCAACCTCCACATGTTAATTTTCAGTTTTGTGGACAAAATGAAAAGTCTTTGATAAGACAAGGCTGAGAGCATCAAAAAAATCACCAGTTGTTCCTTCTTGGATTGCATCAATGATGACCAGATAAGAAGTTCAAGTTAAACATCTCTCAACATATTAATGAGCATTAATTCACCCATATATTAATATGCAAGTCGAAAAGGATTGTTTGTGTGGATGGTGTCCTGTTTGTAAATAGGACCTACCACAAAATCTACTGAATAGATCCACACTTGGTTTTGTATATGTTAATACCTCAGAAGTTTTTTTTAATCAGTTAAGAACTAATTCTGATTTGGTTTTATTTGCTTTCCTTGCACTGAGAGGTAATAGGGGCTCATTTCAGAAAGTTTGTTACTGCTTGAAAATATCCATAATTAATTCTCAGAGAAGGGACATTATCAGGACACTCATGCATGACCTTATCAAGGCTTAAAGTGAAATAAAGAAATAAATACCTTTTCATAATACTACTTGGAAAAGACTGTGATTCAAAGACTGAAGAATACCTGCCTCAGCTAGGAAATCTAGTTCCCTAGCTAGGAGGACATTTGTTTGGTTCAAAATCTATAGAAAGAGCCCAGAAGCTTTTTCTCTGAAGACATATATGTATAAATACAACAAGACAAAGAAAGTTCCAAATATAATATTCTTTAGTCTTAGTTTAGCAGTGTTGCTTAAATGGCCTCCTTGTACTGGACACTGCATACTAACAAACGAAAGTCCATGCTCCCAAGAGCTGACAATGGATTTATCATATGCAGAACCTTCTCCCAAGAGCTGACAATGGATTTATCAAATGCTGAACCTCGCTTCTTCATAGTGGCAAAAAGCAAGTGAAAAGGTTGATAACTGCATCCCAGCTATCATCTTCCTGGGTATTATAGCAGGGCAGATTTTAAGGAAACACTGAGAAAAACATCACAGTTGTGACCTCCTTCAATTTAGTCTCCTAATTCATCTAACTGAGAACAAACAGTTCCTATGTTGGACAAGACTTTAATCCTTGTTCAAGTAAGGTGTGGCAAGAACTGGCCAAATTTTTATAATTACATATTGCTTTGTGTATAAGTAGTATCAGATGAAATTCACATTTTAAATCACAGAGCTGAGGGTAAAGAAGGGTAAGGACGAGTCAGATTGTGTATGATCTAGTCAAAGATGTACAGACAGGGCATAGGATGATGTTCATCTTGTATCTCACTGAAGTACAACTGCAGAAGCAACAGGAACACAGGCTGTCAGAATGGTCTTCTTAAGTGGTCCAATTCTGAAATTTCTTACAGTATACTTATGAGCAAAAAGAAAAGGGTGTTTTTCTCAAAGGTCGCACAAAATTAAGGAATCATAGATTTATTTTTAGGCAACTCATGTATCAAGTTGGCCAGGAGTAAAATTCTTATCAGTTTTTAGACTTTCATCTTCCTAAGCATATTTAGAAGACAGACATTTTGAAACTCCCTTTGCACACAGCAGATGTTTAGGGGAATCAAAATAATTTTTTAAACTTTGTAAAAGAGCACTGATAGTGTATGAAAGTCATTAGCTCATATCCAGTTCTGAAAACCTGTTTACAAATCACAATCCCATGGAGCACTCATACTGGATATGAACAATAAGTTGTTTCACAGCACCCAGCAATGTGTGTGAGAAAAGAAAGAAATGGTAGAATGTACTCAGAAAAGTACATTGCCTTTTGTACCAATTTTTTCTAAGGAAATTGACCTTCAATGACCCCCAGTGCTGTTCCATTTTAGTCATTACATCTTCTACTTCTATTGATCATCAAATATACCTATCCTATTTTTAACTGGTTATTACATGCAGACTTTTCTCTCAGATCCAGAACCTTGTGAATCATTATGAGTACAATGTCCTGGACTATCTATACCATTCCTTTCTCAAAGCATTCAATATTTCTAAAAAGAGGTAGTTAAGAACAGTATGGCAGTAATGTTGAAATGCCAAAAATTATGTTCAGCTCCTTTTTTACTCTAAATCAATATTAAGAAAAATGTAGGAAATAGCAACGTTATATCCGGTACAAATCATCACTTGGACAAAGCATAGCTGACTCTAGACAGGACCAAAGCACTTGTCTGAAATGCTTCCTTCTCTCTGAATGCCTTCCACCTCACTCCGCCTCCTCCTGATGTTAAGAAGTGCAGGCAGATGCCCTTGTCACTTCCTAGCCCCTGGATTGATGCTCACCGTACTTGACTCTCACTCCAGATGATGAAGATTACGCCCTGTCCTACCGAAACAAAGCAGGCACCAATGAGCAGAATTTGCTAACTGATGTAATGCATATGAAGGTATTAAGTCATGCAGCCTCAAAAAAAATTGAGTTCCTACATAAACACTCCAGTAGTCTGCTTAGCGTGAAGATTCACATGGCCACTTTCCTTTCCTGCTCTGTGCACTGGCTCTCCTTTGAAGTAAGGAGTCCACCTCAAAATTCTAAACACAGCTGAGATTTTGCCCCCGAAATAGCCTGAGCAACCTGGCAGCTTTTTCTCTCCAAGATATGACTTTTCCAAGACAGAATTGTTTCTGCTGAAGCAATTCTAAAACTTGGGAGTGTGAGAGGCTTACAAATGCAGAGCCAGATCTTTTTCTCCACCAAGACTGCAGCTCCTTTCCCATAAGAAAAGTGTGGCTCCAAAATTCATAAAAAGCTCTCTTAACTCTGATTTAATAAATAATGCACATATCCACA
>NW_008672581.1:0-941 GCF_000695815.1 Acanthisitta chloris | reverse complement strand
TTCCCTGCCATATTAATATACAGAATTCACTAACATGACACCTTTGGGTTCTCATAAAGTATCTTAAAAACTGTTTATTATTTCAGTTTGTATCATACTATGCTATTGATCAGCATAAATAGAAAGTGAACCATCTTTGAAAAACTGTAGGTGCTCTGAGCACCTGAAATTTTTTGATGTTTGCATAGAGATTTCCCAATCATTTCAAACTTTAGTTTATGTGACTGGAGTAATTCTTAGAAGTGTCTTTCTGACTAGATTTATGCTGTCTGCATGATACTTTTTTTTTGGTCAATTTTTTTTTTTAAGACAAAGTAAACAGGAAACTCACAATTACTTTAACTGTTACAAAACTAGCTATCAACCTAAAGAGAGAAGTTTCAAAGTTTTGAGCTCAGTATTATTTAAAACAGCTTGAAGATCCCATTTTAGCACTACCTCATCCAACTATTTTTGATCTGGAAATAATCTGCTTCTTCACTGCATTATTTACAACTTCAGAGATATTAAATTAATCAACAGGGAAAGTGAGCCCTTATTTGCTCAATAAAATGCAAAAACATTCTTCACAGTTGTAATATAACTAATATTCCCTGAAATGCAGGTAATGTAGAGCTAAGTGTTTAGTGGCCCTCAAATGTTCTTTTTTCCTGTAACAAGGTACTGTAGCACTTATATAAATAAATCACCTAAGGACATAATCCAAGAACACATGCAATTTTTATTCACACACCCTTTAGGTATACCCGTGCTTGTTTCTGGGTTTCTTCCTCTTTTTTATGGATCAGCTTCAAAGTGACAAAACGAGGATTTGCATTCATGCAGAAGTCTACATGCTACCTGACCAATACAAAGATACAGGTGTGCAGATGTTTTTCCTGTGAACAACCATTAGCCCTTATTGTTAATGATGGGCCATAAACCTCTGGGGAAAAAAAAAA
>NW_008672580.1:0-495 GCF_000695815.1 Acanthisitta chloris | reverse complement strand
ACCTGGAATTCCTGGTACACACTTGGAGCACACCTGGAGCACATCTGGAATGCCTGGAACCCATCCTGGAGCACACCTGGAACACCTGGAGCACACCTGGAGCACACCTGGAATTCCTGGAACCCACTTGGAGCACCTGGATCACACCTGGAATTCCTGGTACACACTTGGATCACCTGGATCACACCTGGAGCACACCTGGAATTCCTGGAACCCATTTGGAGCACACCTGGAGCACACCTGGAATACCAGGAACCCACTTGGATCACACCTGGAATACCTAGAACCCATTTGGATCACACCTGGATCACACCTGGATGATCTGGAGCACACCTGGAGCACACCTGGATCCCACCTGGATGATCTGGATCCCACCTGGAGCCCAACTGGATCACCTGGGTCACACCTGGATCACCTGGATACCAACTGGATCACACCTGGATCATACCTGGATCACCTGGAGCCAATCTGGATCACCTGGATCCCACCTGGATC
>NW_008672579.1:1789-2131 GCF_000695815.1 Acanthisitta chloris | reverse complement strand
GGATGGGGTGGGATGGGATGGGAACACTGCAAGTTTCTGCCACAGCACTGCTCGGGATGAAGTGAGGGGGAAATATATTCATCCCCACTAGTACACTCAAGGGCCATGAGCACTGTGTCCCCATCCCCATCCTGCCCTAGCCCAAGGCAGAACAGAGCTGGGATGGGGTGGGATGGGATGGGAACACTGCAAGTTTCTGCCACAGCACTGCTCGGGATGAAGTGAGGGGGAAATATATTCATCCCCACTAGTACACTCAAGGGCCATGAGCACTGTGTCCCCATCCCCATCCTGCCCTAGCCCAAGGCAGAACAGAGCTGGAGCACGTGCCTCCAGTGGCTG
>NW_008672579.1:0-1774 GCF_000695815.1 Acanthisitta chloris | reverse complement strand
GTAGTAAACAAGGGGGAGTGAAACGTTTGATCTCCATCCATCTGGCAGTGCCTAATCTGCCACCCGCGGCCCTGGTGCCTCATCACTTCCCAGCCTCCCTAATCTACTCCCCGCCAGCCAGCGGAAGGTCAGAGCTGGGGCTGCTGGCCCTGTCCCCTGCGTGCCATTGGCACAACCAGGAGGCTGCCAGGGCTGGCAGGGCCATATGGTGGCAGAAACCAGCTTGAGTGTCCCTGTTTTGGGGTTTAACCCCTGTGCTGCTGCTGCTGTAGCAAGATGACACGAGGCAGAAGATATTTTCAGCTGTATTTCATAGGTCCTGTCCTGTCCACCACAATCATTCACTGCCCAAACTGAGGTGGCAGAGGACAGATCTGTCCCTGGGGTCTTGCAGGGAACACGATTGCCACTGGGACTCCCTGGGGATGGGAGCAGCTCGGAGATGCTCGGCGTGAAGTGGAGCTGTAAGTGGCTCCTGCATCACATGGTGAGGATAAGTGCAAAATGGCCCTATTACGATAATTGCATGGAATTATGATTGATGGAGATTAGCTGCTTATTTGAGGAAGTGGCAGGCACACGTGTGACAGGGGCAGGCCAGGGACAGCCACCAGGACACGGGGGCACAGGCAGAGAGGCACACTGGGATAGCTCCAGGGATCTTCCTATGGCATGGACTGACATCCCCAGCTGGTGGCTCTCAATCTGGGATGTGCCACTACACGGGGACACTGGGTGCTGCTTGGCAAGAGGATGGGATGAGGCCAGTGTGGCCCACTTGCACCCTGACCTTCCCCATGGAAGGCTCCTGGTGTGTCTCCTGCCAGCTCCATTAAAAACATACCTGATTAGGGAGTAAATCTGTTAAACAGGGATGGCAGTGGCTCTCCGTGTGCTCCCGGTGCTCTGTCCCCACAGGCTGTGCCACAGGGCTGGGAAGGTGCCAGTGGTGCAGCCTAAGCACCCCTGTGGCTCCCAATGAACGTGGCTCTCTGTAAAGGACTTATTTTGGGAGAAGATAAGCAGGCATTGGGCAGGCTCTGGTCTCCAGCCCATCCCCTTCCTCCTGCCTAGCCATCCCCACCAGTGTCCCTCGGCCTCAGGAACCCTCTTGGGACATTAATGCCCGGACCATTCACTGGATGCTCAAGCCGTGCTCTAGCTTCTCCCTTCAAAAAGACACTGAGACCAGGAATTTGGGGAAGAAAAGCCCGAAACGCAGGGATGGCTGTGATGCCGATGGCTGGCCAGGATGGAGTCATGGCATGACTGCACCGCTGGGGCCGGGTTTTTGGCTCAAGGTGGGGATGCTAGGTTGCTCAAAGCTGAGATGGCTGTGCCAAGTAACACACGGTCAGAGGGCACCCCAAAACCCCCCACCCATCACCAGAAGTCCCTCCTCCACTCTCCCCTTCCCAATTTCCCGGGCCCCCCTACGCAGCAGACGGATGCTGGGGTGTCTGTGTGAGCTGCCCCCGCCAGGCAGCATCATAAAGCCGGTCTGCATCAGCTCTAGCCATGCCCAGGATGGGCTCTCCTGGCTGGGCTGGGGGCACGAGTGGGGATGGACAGGGCTGAGCCTCTCCATGTGACACCAGCACCTCGGCCAAGCTCCCGCCAAGGGACAAGGACATCGCCCAGCTGGCCTTGGCGCAGGGAAGGAGCCCCTGGTGTGTCCCCCCACCACCAGGCAGGGCGAAGCCAACTCCTTTCTCTGTGTTTTCCCCTTTTCCTCCCCCCGTTTGGCTCTTGGCAGCGGAGCGGCAGCGGCGGC
>NW_008672578.1:510-1199 GCF_000695815.1 Acanthisitta chloris | reverse complement strand
TCAGGTTTAGTTCCCCCTCCAGGGATCTCCTCTGGGGCTGTTGGGATTTCCAGGGGGATCTTGGCTCTGTGCTGGAGCATCCACTGGTCCCTGAGGGATTTGCTCTGAGGGCAGCTGGGAATCCTTGATGGGTCTGGGATCTCTTCTGGGATCCCCCCAAAGGATTCCCAAGGATCCTGGGGTATGCTCTGGGGTGGCTGCTGAGAATTCCAGGGGGATCCTGGCTCTGCGCTGGGGCATGCAGTTGTCCCCAAAGGATCTGGGATCTACTCTAGGGGATACCCCTGCTCCAGGGACCCAGGAGGGAACTGGGATAGCCTCTGGGCTTACTGGGATTCCCAGGGGCATCCTGGCTCTGGGATCTGGGATGTCTCTGGGCACAGCAGGTGATCCCTGAGTAATCTGGGATCTGCTCTAGCCCCTGCTCCAGGGATCCACAAGGGAACTGGGATATCCTCTAGGCTTACTGGGATTCCCAGGGAGATCCTGGCTCTAGGATGTCTCTGGGCACAGCTGGTGATCCCAGAGGGCTGCTGGATTCCCTCTGGGGGTTCCAACTAGATCTGGGGGATTTCGGGAGGATCCCTGGGAATCCCATCCCTGTGCTGGGCCACGTGCGGCTCCAGTACCGGCACAGGGGCTGCGCTGGGATCCACAGCCCGTCCCGATTGGTCCCCGCTGATCCGTCC
>NW_008672578.1:0-452 GCF_000695815.1 Acanthisitta chloris | reverse complement strand
TACGCGCCGCTCTGCCGATCCCTGAGTAATCTGGGATCTGCTCTAGCCCCTGCTCCAGGGATCCACAAGGGAACTGGGATATCCTCTAGGCTTACTGGGATTCCCAGAGGCATCCTGGCTCTGGGATCTGGGATGTCTCTGGGCACAGCTGGTGATCCCAGAGGGCTGCTGGATTCCCTCTGGGGGTTCCAACTAGATCTGGGGGATTTCGGGAGGATCCCTGGGAATCCCATCCCTGTGCTGGGCCACGTGCGGCTCCAGTACCGGCACAGGAGCTGCGCTGGGACCCCCAGCCCGTCCCGATTGGTCCCCGCTGATCCCTCCCCCTTCGCTTCCAGCCAACCGCAGCTCCGGCACGTGGCGCGGTGGCGGTGATGCTGCACTCTGATTGGTCGAAAGGAGGGCCCGAGGGGAAGAACGCGTTTTGATTGGCTGCTGGGCGAGAGGTGGGG
>NW_008672577.1:0-958 GCF_000695815.1 Acanthisitta chloris | reverse complement strand
ATCAGCCTCCACTCCCACAGACTAACCTCTCGGTTGGCAAAACACTCCTCCCACACTAACAGGAAACTAACCCCATTTAAACTTCCACAAAGAGAGTTCTAAACACGCTCGGAAACAGCTGCTGGAAGAGCAGGATGCTGCTGTGCCAGAGGTGCTGCTGTCACTGCTGTGCTCCCCCAGCCCCTGGTCTCCTGCAGCAGAGGCAGCACAACCTCTGCCCACACACAACAGCCCTGGGGGCAGCAATCAGCTGCTCTCCCCTATCTCACGAGGAGGCCCCGCAGGGTTTGGCACACACCCACGCTCAGACTGCTTGGCAAAGTGGCAAAAGATGCAATGTGTGATAAGATCGTATTTCTAAGTAAAACGTGTGTCAGAAACAGTAAGATTCCTTTGATTAAACAAGTTTGGAACATTTTTGAGAGCTATTTATCCATATATTTTTCTAGCAAGTCTCTCCCTTCCATACAAATGAGGAGCTGAAGATTTGATGATTTACATTTAAAAACAGAGCTGTATCATACCTTTCTTTTCAATTTCAGCTTTGTCATAGTTTGGTCTCAGTTTGGCCCCTTTGTCTGCCAACAATGCTACAAGTGCTTGAGTAACCACAAAATTCGGAGATGTGACAAGTTTGTTTTCTTCTGCAATTCCTCTTAAAAAACTTGGCAAAAATTTTCTCTGTATGGGATCATCGACTGTGGTCAGGTTCACACCAGTTGCTGCAGAAATCAAGTTCTGAAAATAAATAATGGAAGATGATACATAATTAGAACAAATATCAATTTAAAAAACATTTTCGGTTGGATAAATCACACACAGGTTTAAAGATTTTCTATTTTTCTCTCCCCTGTGCTCCACGTAGACTCGACTCAATCAAAACCCCAAAACCTTGACAGGAAAACCCTAGGAACACGAAGAGCACATCCGCTTCGCCCGTTCGAAACGAATCCGCGGC
>NW_008672576.1:0-214 GCF_000695815.1 Acanthisitta chloris | reverse complement strand
CCCAGGGGTTTTGGGGGTTCATTGGGGAGGGCTGGGATTGGGGGGGGTTCTTGGGGAGCTCTCAGAGGTCCCTGAAGTTGAGGGTGGGCACTTGGGTGGCTCCCTGAGGGATCTGGGGGTGTCCTGAGGACCCTGAGAGATTTAATGGGGTCCTGAGGACTCTGAGAGGATTAGGGGGACCCTGAGAGCTCTGAAAGGTTTTGGGGGCATCTTG
>NW_008672575.1:493-3557 GCF_000695815.1 Acanthisitta chloris | reverse complement strand
CCGCACGAGGGGCTCCCGGTGGCGCTGTCCGCCCGCCCCGGGCCGGCGCCTGCAGGACGTGCACTCCGGGAGGTTCGAGCTGCAGAAGGAGATTGTGGAGCTCCGTGCTAAAACAAACCTGTTGGCAGCCCAGAAGCTGCGGGTGGAGCGAGCGCTCGATGCCACTGAGGTGCCCTATGCTCTCCCAACCTGCAGTGTCGGGAGAGGAGGCAGCCCCCAGGCCTGGTCAGTGATGAGGTGGTGAAGAGAGAGTTGCTGAAAGTGAGCAGCACATTTAGGGTTTGGGGCAGCTCTCTGAGTGCAGCTCTGGTCTCTGAGGTGAGGAATGATTCGGGCAGCAGGTGACACTGCGGCAGGGGAAGGGGTCTTCTGGCAATACACAAAGGTCTAGTGCCTCTTCCTGGCAGCCTGGATGGACTCTGTGTCACTCCTAGGAGTGAGAAGGATTGTTTGGAGTCTTTCCTCTGTTTAAAAAGTATTTCAGATCACCTGAGTATGACTCAAGGAGAGCAGATTTCCCTTTCAGCCCAAACAACACCAAGAGGTTTCCTGAACCAACATGGCCATCCTGTTCTGGCATTTAACTTCTTCTCTGCTTGGCTTAAAGTCCCTTCCTTTCTGCAGGTTACACTTTAAAAGTGCAGAACTCAAAAAGCATTTTGTTCAGGACCAGTGGAATATTCCTTGCCTGATTCCATGCTTAAACTGCCCAAATCTGGCAGGGACTCCTGCCATTGCTTTTCACTGTCTTGCCAAGGTTCACGATGAGGTGATGATCCAGTACTGAGCTCCAGCATTGTGTTCCAAGCTGATGTAATTATTGTGCTGCACATGTTGCAGAGAACAGGTTCTGAGTCATTCTTCACCCTGGAATAATACATATTCTAGTATCCCACAAAGAAATGAATGATTATTTGCCTGCAGCTTCCAATACACAGTCAAAGCTGATTCATGGGGAGTTCTTGATTAAAGCACACGATTAATATTTGTTGTTAGAAAATATTGAAGAGACTTAGATGTTTGGACAACACTCTGAAGCACATGGAGTGATTTGGGTGCCTATGCAGGGCCAAGAGTTGGAGTTGGTGATCCTTGTGGGTCCCTTCCAGCTCAGGAGGTTCTATGATTCTACATAATTGGTGCCATGATAGTATTTAGCAATATTTTGAGTAGGAATTGTGTAAAATTACTGAATTGTAATCAATATTTAAGAGGTTGTTCCAGTCAAAAATATAAACACATGAGTTAGTGTGGAGAATATTTGAGGGTGTGAATTATTACAAAATTCAGACGACAGCAAAGAAGTTCTTTTCATCAGCTGCTGCTGTTTTAGAGAAATTGTGAAATCTAAGATTTACCCCAAAAGATCATTTTTCTGGCAGGATTTCTCCCCTGTCTTTCTTTCCTCCTGATTTCAGAGAATAGTTCTGTCATTGCTCAGAATTCCAGCTGCTGCTGCTAATCCTTCACCTGAAATTGTGACAGCCAAGCAGGATGTCACCAAAGCAGAGTGATGTGGGCTGAGGCCAGTGCTCCAGCAGCAGATGGACTCCTGAGAAATGAAGGTTTTGTTGCCATGCCAATGACCTTTGCAGCAGAGAGGGAAGAGGAGAACATGATATCAGAGGAAGTCCTTCCTATCTCACAGAGGAATAGATTTTGTGGGATGATTGTTTATACTGGTGGGGCAGAACCTGGAATCCTGGGGTCAGTGTTGGGCCACTCATGACAAGAAGGACATTGAGGGGCTGGAACAGGGCCAGAGATGGGAATGGAGCTGGAGAAGGGGCTTGAAAGTCAGTGAGGAGCTGGGGGGACTCAGCCTGGAGAAAAGGAGGCTCAGGGGGGACTTCTCACTCTCTACAACTCCCTGACAGGAGGTGCAGACAGGTTGGGGGTCAGGCTCTGCTCCCACGGAGCAAGTGACAAGGACAAGAGGGAACAGCCTCAAGTTGTGCCAGAGGAGGCTTAGGTTGGATATTAAGGAAAATTTTTTTCTAGAGAGGGATGTCCAGCCCTGGCACAGGCTGTGGTGCAGTCCCATCCCTGAAGGGATCTGAAAGCCCTGTGAATGTGGCACTTGAGGACATGGTTAGTGGTGGCCTTGGCAGTGCTGGGGGAATAGTTGGACTCAATGATCTCAGAGGGCTTTTCCAACCTAAATAATTTAGTGATTCTCTGCAGCAGATGTCCCACTGTGCTCTCCTGGCCTTGGCAGCTCTTTAAGCTGCAGCTACACATTAACCTCTCTCACTGCAAGAAGTCAGATGTTTGTTCTATTTCTTCCTCTCTCCAAAGTTAATAATTCTCAACACTTAGAGCTGCTCTTCCATGAATTTTGACTGTTCCCTGTGCATATTTCTGAGTTAATGTTCCAGTTCACTGAGACCACTGTGTTACATTTGCTTATCTGGAGGTTATGCAAATTTTCTGACTGAAGTCCTGACACACTTTTTCTGCATGTTCCTTCCTTGTCCTGTCACTTTCCTGTCACTAACTCTCTTAAGAAATAGTAATGCAAGGGAGACCAGGAGTAATTTGTTCCCTTCCCATGCAAAAACTGAGTGAAAGGAGAAATAGATTCCCAAATCAGCTGTGCTAGGAAACATTGTTTCCATTGCAGTTCTAATGACACACCTAATTGATATTCTCAGGCATTTTCCTTCCTGTGAAGTCCTTCCGGTCCTACTGGTAGCCCAGGCTTGTGCTGGCATCATCCTCTGGAATCTTTGCTGTGTTCCTGCCAGATCCTGTGGACTTGGGGGAGTCTGCAACAGGGACCTCCTTTCACATAATCATGGGAGAGGTTTTCATATGACATAGAATCACTCACAGAATCATTCCTGGAATGGATTGGGTTGGAAGGACCTTAAAGCTTATCTTGTACCACCCCCTGCCATGAGCAGGGACACCTTCCACTAGCTTTGTTCCTGCTTTCAGCTTTCTGCAGCACTGAAGAACATTTCCCAGTTCCCAGAGCATCCTGCTGAGACAACCTCCTTCCAGCAGCCTCTTGGCAGGTGACATTTAATGAGACAACATCAAACACAACCAGGTTTGAAAC
>NW_008672575.1:0-449 GCF_000695815.1 Acanthisitta chloris | reverse complement strand
ATCACTTCAGGTGACTCACAAAGGAAACACAAGTCTCTCTGATGAAGTTTTTATACATCCAGATAATATCTGGGGCTCCCCTCTTTATTTTTTTGGCACATTATCTATTTTTTCAGGGAGTTTTGTTTCCAGCTCCCCATCCTATGTACTGTGCGGCATTGAGTCAGATTTAGATCACCTGAGGTGACACGCACAACCCTAAATAGTCATTGCTGGGGTGAAGCATGAGGATATTTAGGTGATCAGCTCAGGAGTTCTTTGACTTCACTTAGCAGTATATTCATCTTTTCTTAATGCAGTTCTGGGTAAGAAAAATAAGTGAAGGACACATTTGTTTTTCCAATAAAAAAGGATCTTTGATGACTATAAAGATGATCAAATGTATCCAGTCGAATAATTTTAGTTCTTTGTGCAGCTGCTTGGAAATAGAATCATAGAATTTTAGGGGT
>NW_008672574.1:0-2143 GCF_000695815.1 Acanthisitta chloris | reverse complement strand
GAGGGGATAGGAACGGGGGGGGGATGGGAATGGGAAGGGGATGGGAATGGGAAGAGGAAGGGATAGGAATGAAGGAGAATGGGAATGGGTTGGGGAGGAGATGGGGAGGAGAATGGGGAGAGCATGGGGAGGAGATGGGAATGGGATGGGGAAGGGATGGGGACGGGGACGGGGATGAGAATGGGATGGGGCTGGGGGCGGTGATGGGAATGAAGATGGAAAGGGAATGGGATGGCAATGGGATGGCAATGAAGAGGAGTGGGAATAGGATGGGGAGGGGAATGGAATGGAGAGGGGATGGAAATGGGATGGGAATGAAGGGTAATGGGATAGGGAATGGGAATGGCATGGGGAGGGAATGGGATGGGAAAGGGAATGGGAAGGGGAATGGGAGGAGAATGAAGGGGAGTGGAAATGGGGTGAAAATGGGATGGAAATGAGTGGGAATGGGAATAGGATGGAGTGGTGCAAGCAGCAGTGGGAATGATGAAATTGAGGGCTATGGTTATGAAGGCAAGTGCTGCTGGAAGGTGGCTGTGGGGAAGGGAGGGTGGAAGAAGCTGGAATGGGATGGGCAGGATAGAAACAGAAAGAAAAGGGGAAGATCCATGTTTATAGGGGTAGAGGACTGTGCTGGAGATGTTCCCAGAGAGATGCATGTGTGTCCCACACACATGCCAAAGGAGACACAGCTCCTCTTGGATGTGATGCCAAGGGTTGACTTTGCTGTATCCATCCATGACACTGTCCTGGATGTGAGCACACAGCTGGTGTCATGCCAGGAATCATGGAATCTGACTGGGTTGTATTGGATTGAGTGAGCCCACACAGTTCTACCCAGGGACACCTCCCACCAGCCCAGGTGGCTCCAAGCCCCATCCAACCTGGCCTGGAATACTTCAGGGATGAAGCAGCCCCAGCTACTCTGGGAATTCCATCCCAGCCCCTCACCACCCTCACAAGCAGGAAATTCTTCCCAATATCCAATTTATCCTTGCCCTCTGGCAGTGGGAAGATACTCCCACTTGTCCTACCCCTCCCAAGTCCCTCTCCAGCTCTCTTGGAGCCCCTGGAGCACTGGAAGGGGCTCAAGGTCTCCTGGGACCTTCTCTTCTCCAGGCTGGACATTCCCAACTCTCCCAGCCTGGCTCCATGGTAGAGAGGCTCCAGAACCATGGAATGGTTTGGGTGAGAAGGGACCTTAAAGCCCACCCAGTCCCACCCAGGGGCACTTTCCACCAGCCCAGGTTGCTCCAAGCCCCATCCAACCTGGCCTGGATATTTCCAGGGATGAAGCATCTATAACAATACCTACAGGAACACCGTGGGAATGGCATCACCTGTGCTCTCTGCAATGGCTGTTTGCACCTTTTGCTGTACTGTTCCTTTGTGCCCTTCCCTGTTCTAGCAATCAGAGGGTCACCACCACCTCCTTCCCTGCCAACACCATGTCCTTCCCTTCCACACAGCTACCAGGGTCTGGATCTCCCCCTCACCGGACCTTCAGGAAGGGGATCCTGCCAACCTCACCTGTGTGGTCGCCACTGGGACTGAGGAAGTGCTGAGCTACACCTGGTACAGGAACAAGGAGTGGGTGGCAAGTGGCTTCATCCCAACCCTCACCTTCTCCCATGTCACTGTCACCCACGCTGGTGCCTACCACTGCATGGTGAGGACCTCCACAAGGACCCACAGCACTGCTCCCACCACCCTCAACATCCTCTGTGAGTCCCCGGGGGCTTTGTGCCATGGGAGGACAGCCAGGAGAGGGACATTGAGGTGTTGGACCTCTTGATTAGTCCTCTTGGCTGGGGAATATCCAGGAGAGGGACACTGGGATGTTGGACTCCTTGTTTGGTCCTCTTGGGTGGGGAACCTCCTGAGGGCACAGTCCGGAGATATGGGGGGAACAAGTCCTCTGTGAGTCTCTGATGGGCTTTGTGCTATGTGGGGGCATCCAGAGTGGTGACCTCAAGGTGTTGGACCCATTGATTTGTCACACCAGTGCACCTGGGGACACATCAGTGGTGGCCTTGGCAGTGGTGAGGGAGCTCAATGATCTCAAAGTGCTTTTGCAACCCAAACAACTTCGTGACTATCCCATGGCCCATGTCTTCTCACCCCCCACCCCATTCCACCCCTC
>NW_008672573.1:34351-36756 GCF_000695815.1 Acanthisitta chloris | reverse complement strand
CCCCAGGGGTGCGGGAGCAGCGTCGGGCGCTAAGTGTGAGGCAGACGCAGCGATTGCATTACTGAAGGAGCCCGGGCTGGCAGTGCCGAGCTATCGTCCCCGTAATCCTGTTAGCCAGCAATCTCCATTCCGAAAGAGCTTCATTTCTTTGTGAATATTTGTAAACTAGATATCTAATGGAAAATTATAGGAAAATTATAGTGAAATTCATGACGAAGAAATCCGATTAGCCCTAATTCAATTATGCCATCTTAGCCCACACAGCACATTTCCCATTTTTTTCCCATAAATACCAATGCCAGGGGTCCGGGTAATCAAATAAAATTGAAAATCATCTTCCCATTAAATTCAATTAGCTGCAATTTCTAAAGCCTATCAGAGATTTTAATTACTAAATTATAAAATTCTCCAATGCTAAATTGAAACTAAAAAAATTGCACATCCTTGTATTTCAGAAGAAAAAAACCCAGCAGAAACCTTGAAAAATACCCTTCTCCTCCCATCAGCACCCACGTGAGCACGGGTCTGGGCAGGCTTCACCAGAGAAATGAGCGTGGAGGGATGAGTCAAACTTTCTACAATCTGCAAATTAAGTTATAGCTGAGAAGAAAACCTAAAATCCAGCCCTATTTACAGCTCAGCTGGGTTGGAAGAGGGAAGGGGAGAGGCTAAGTCACCACAGCAGCATCTTCACTCCCTTTTCCCACACGAGCTCCTTGGTTCTAGCCAGCTCTCCACACCTCCACACTGCTCTGCCAGGCACCGGTGACAGCCACCGCGCTCCCACAGCCAGTGCAACTGCTGAGACTCTCGAGGAGCTGAAACGAGTTTTGCCTGCAAATGGGCTCGGTGAGGCAGTCCCTCGAGTCTCCGTGTGCCAAAGCCAGGGCAGGAGAGCTGGTGATGCCCAGAGGGAAGCAGGAGGGCAGATGCTAGCTTTGTGCTCCTGATAAAGCTTCTTGAATAATAGCCATGCAAGCCTGGTCCTGACACCGAATTAAGGGAAGCTGGAGCCCTCAGCAAACTGATTTAGCTTGAAGCACTACTTCAGCGAACACGTGGGATGTTCCAGAGGAGGGGGACATAATCACCCTTCCCTGATAGCACAGGGAACTCTCGGAGTTCACAGAGGCACCAGGCAGGCAAGCCCATCCCTAAACTGTTCTTTATTCAACAACCAAACCAAGCAGGCAAACGGGGAACCAACAAAGCCTGTGCCTACAGATGCTCTCTTGCAGCCCTGCTCCTCCGGGGACCAGCATGGCACAGCGACGTGTTGAGGGGCAATTAACTGTGTGAACAAGCAGTGGGAGGAGAAGTGAAGCTCAGCTCTCCAGTTACAATACCTGACCCTCCACGAGGCAGCAAGTGAGGATTTTCCAACCCTGCTTTAATGCCAGAGAGCACTTTTGCGTGGTACCCTAAAGGGTTTATTCATGCTAACATAAACGAAGTCGGTTTCTAACGCATCTCACAGCTCTCACCAGGAGCTCAGGTTGCCCCGAACCAGGCCGATACTCGGTTTAATTTACTGGGCGCCCGAAAGTTGCCAGCAGGGAGTTGCCCGCAAACAGAACAACAACAAAAAAGTTAATGATCTGGGCTTTTTCTTTAATAAATAGGCAAACTGGCTGAGCCGGATTGTTGGCTGGGATTCGTCTCCCCTTTATCACCCTGGAGCTTCTGTGACACATTCTCCAAATCATCAGCATTTTGCAATTTGAGGTCGTTACCAAATACTATTTTTTTGCCAAGGAAGGGAGAAAAATAAATTAATAATTAAGGAGCCCAAGCAGGGAGAGGCTGTGGGTTGGATGGCGCTGCCACCTCCGCGGGGATTGCTCAGGCACCTGGCAGCTCGCCCAGCGCGCACCTCGGTCGCCGGCTCACCCTGGAATGTGGTGCTGGCACCCGAGTGCTACTTGATTTTACTAGGAATTAATCAAAGTCTCTTTCTGCAAACGTCTAACTCTAAATCACCACTGGCTGAGCTTCAAATGCAGTTCCCCTCTTCCAGGGATTGGGTGCAAGGAGATTACCAGCTCCAGGTGAAAAGCTGAAGGGGGTTTCCTCCCTGCACATCTCCTGGTTCTCCAATGCATCAGCCTCTCCCAGCTGGAAGGAGAATAGATTTCCTGCAACTCTTCTCCCGCTCGCAGCAGGTAACCGCACAGACATCCAAGATATGCTGGATAAATCTGTCTGTGCCGCCTGACTGGAGTGTGCTCGCACCAGAGAGGGATTTGACGTGACTGGGAGCCGAGGCGGGCGGCACAGCGCCGTACTGCAGCGTGGGTGTGCCTGTGCCCCGTGCTCAGAGCTGGGGAGGCATCTCCACACGCGAGGACGCGCAGAGATGGCAACCCCTGAGCCTGCGTGGGTGCAGCTGTCTGCAGCCCGTGCAC
>NW_008672573.1:13999-34195 GCF_000695815.1 Acanthisitta chloris | reverse complement strand
GACACGGACGCTCTCCGCGGGCGTTCCTGCCGTGTCACCGTGTGCGTGGCTCGTCTGTCTCTGAACTGGCAGGAGCCACGGGCGAGCTGTATTCCCCTCTCCACACTCTGCCTGTCTCAGAGCCCTCTCGTATTTTCAGTGCTCACTAGACCGTGAATTCACCTTCATACCAGTTACAGGGTTATTTAGCTTCTCCTGAAGCTGATAACCACCAAACTTTCACTGGCTTTCCCGAGGGCCACGGAGCACTCCAGTCTGCAGTGCCCACGGTGCCCTCACCCACACACGCCCACCAGGAACATGGGGACAGATGCCCAAGCAGGACACAGTGCCCAGGGACATCGCTCACTCGCCAGCCTGTCTCTTATCCCCACCCACATCTACACTGTGAGAAAGAGCAACAGAGCAGAAGAGTTAAAAACCGGATGGAGAGAATGAAATAGAAGAGAGGGAGGGGGAGAGAGAAAGAGAAGAGGGAAAGGATGATAAAGCAAAACCAGTACAGAGGAGGAAAAATCCCCAAGACAACAGAAAAAGGAGCACGGGGGGAGGCAGGAAGAGCACAGGGTTATACTATGGGGTTTTGCTCCTGTGCACCCCACAAAGCAACACTCTCCAGCACTTGACACTGACATACTCTACACCTTTCCCCAAAATCTTAGGGATCAAGCAGACAGCCCTCGTGCAGCAGCTGGACCAGCTGTGCGTGGGCTGGGGCACTGCAGAGGAGTAATGAGGATGATCAGCCTGGATGGGAAACATGGGACTCCCCACCCAGGGTGCCCGAACGCCGTGGGAGTGCCGAAAACCCCGAATGGGAGGGTGAAACCTCCATGCAGGGCCATGCACAAGGAAGCCTGTCCCTCCTGACTGATCCCCTGTCACGAGGAAACCCTCTCTGCTCTCCTTCGCTGGCCCAGAGCCACCTCTGCCACTCACCCTCCCACTGGCTCAGAGCCATCGCTGATGCAGACCTGCAAGGCACCTTTTTGTCAGCTTCCCCCTCCTCTGACACAGCCCCCATCCCTTGGCATCATGTCTTTGGCCCACGGCCTCACTGCTTACCCCCTGCCACATGGGCTTGCTCCCTGGTCTCCTGGGCTTCCCCGTTCTGACTGAACAATTCCCAGCTGGAGCAAGTGTCGCAGCGACATTTCACTCTGAAACCAAGCATGTGTTGACAGCGAGTGGCATCCCCAGGAGCTTCTGCCTGGCCCCCAGGGCTGTGCAGGGCCAGACGCTGCTGACGAGGTGCACAAGTCACTGCACAACTTGTGGTGCCTCTTCCCGTTCATGCCAAGCCCTTGGCTCTGCCCCAAGCTGTGCCTGCAGCAGGTCACTGTCCCACCGTGGCCATCCCACCTTCTGTCCCACACAGCCCCACGGAGCAGCTTGGCCCTCATTCCAGGGGACAAAATCCCCCCTCCTCTGGCCCAGGGATTTCATCTCTGCTGCTGTAACAGAGTGCTCAAAGTGGGTACTTCATCTTACTATATCTGTGGTATAGGGATAAACTCAAACATAACTCCTGTCCCCCACCAAGTGTGCAATGACACATTCCCACAGGCACAGGCTGTGCACAGACACAGGTCTGCACGTGGAATAGCATGGATCTGGGAAAAGAGCTGTGTGGGAATGGAGCTGTTCCTGTCCCTGTGGCACTTGTAGCTGACCCTACCTAGCACTAGAGACTGCAATACAAATGGAACTGGGGTGACTTTTGGGGTTGTCCTGGGCAGAGCCAGGAGCTGCACTTACAGACCCGTCCAGCTCAGGATATTCTATGATATTCTATGATATTATATTCTCTGGTTCTATGATTCTATGAACTGTAAGAGCCCAAAGGACGAGGGAGGGACTGAAGCAGTAGCTCTGGCACAAGTTCATCACAGCCAAACACTTTCCCCTGTTCTCCAGTTTCCCTGGGACAGTTCCTACTCTGGATTCACGCGGCAGACCCGGGGACAGCCAGCAGCGACCCCCCTGCTGCCTCACCTGTCCCGGGAGCACACCCCAGCCTCCTGCTTTCCCCAGATCGCCAGGAAAAAAAGCTCTGTGCAAACAATAGATCAATAGAGCCCCCGCCTCTTCGGAAGGAAAACAAACACCCGGATCACCGCAAATTAGAGAATGTTTCGCTTCACTTCATCCAAACAGGCTGACAATTTTTTTGGGTTGTTGCCACGGCGACAGAATAACACAGCGTTCAGCCTGTTGCAGAACAATCAATTAAGTTAATGCCTCGGAGTGCCTGTTTACCCTTCCATTTAGGAGGTGCTGCTCTCGCTCACTCGCTTTCTCTCTTGCTTGTTTTAAATTTCTCGTCTTTGCTTCCTGCTCCTGTTTCTTCTCTATTTAACCTAAAATTACGTCCTTTCCCTCAACTACCTCCTAGCTTGTAAAGAGCCTCCAACTTTTTTGAATGATCACTTGGAATAAAGTTTTTTTCCTCTCTCTGACTGCTGTCATTTCTCCTTTCTTCCTGGAAAAACAAAGAGCCTGGGGATTTACCTTTACCTTGCAGGATACAGTCCTGTCCCCTCCTCCTGGTGTGCTAGGAACTTGCAAAGTTTCTACACGTCAGCTCTAAACATCCCCTGGGCAGAGTGGGCACCTTCTAAAGAGGCAGAGTCTCATCCTATGGCCCCTGTGAATGAAACTCCTAAATATGTTCTTAGAAGACTTCGGCTTAAGCAAAACTCCACCCAGTGCCCAAAGCATTGTGCTGAGCTGAGCCTATGTGAGGAGACTTTAGAGAGCACCACGGCCAGGAGATTATGCCAGATCCATCATCGCCGTCCTTTAGAATACAGGATGCCAAAGCATCTCTCTGCTCTGCTCTGGCCAACAGCAGTTTGACAGGCCTTTCACTGGCTCACATGCTCCTGCCACTGATCTTGTGAGTTTATTTCCTTGGTTTATTCCACTTGGCTGTGTAGCTTCACTGTCTGTCTGCAGCTACTTTTCCATCCTTGCCCAGCGAGCAGGGATAGCAGCGCTGGGTCTCCCCCAGCCCTCCTGCAGCACTGAAAGCACAGCCCCAACATCCTGGGGGGAAATGAGGCACCAGGGAGTGAAAGGATTTATCCAAGGCCAAGCCTAAGATACAATTCAGGGCTTCTGTCTCCTGATCTTCCTCATCAGCACAATATTCCTATGCTTTTCTTTGAAACCCTGGGAAAAGTGTCCACCTCCCTCATATCCTCATACACAGGAATTAAAGGAAGAGGCAGAGGCAAGCACAATGTGAAAACAGGCAGATTCCACAATATTGTCTTCTCATCCTGCCATGAGCAACAAGTGCCTAAATGTAAAGCATACATTAATTTAGTATTGAACAGATGGAACAAAACTGTAGCGAGAGCAGACAGGGAAGAGGGGGACTCACACACATGGAAACATCACAGTGGTAGGGTCAAATACAACAGCTCCCCACTGCTTCCTGAGCCAGATCCTTTTCCAAGGACTCCCTTCCCACAAGCTAGCACTGCCACTCTGCCCATGGGGGAGCACTGAGGCTGGAGGACAGCCGTGCCGGCAGGTCCCACTGGTGTGCTCCCTCTCCCCCTCCCCGAGAAGAAGTTGTCAGCAGAACCTGTTGGAGCAGGGGCTCGTTGACTGCTCCCTGTCCATTACAGCCCGGATTATAAGCATATTGCACAGTGCTCTCTGCATGGTGCTGGGGAAATCCAATACGCTGAAAGGTTAATGCAATCAATTAGGGTGACAAGGAAGTAGAGTAAAGCCTTCTGAGTAGATGAAAGGGAGAGAGAGATGGAGACAGGGAAAAGCAAAGAGAAGCAGGGGGGGAAGGAGCAAAGAGTGGGAGGAGGAGGAGGAAGATGGTGTACAGGGCTTATGCTGGTGTGGCCAAGGGCACTGCCCTGCCCCAGCATGGATGGGGCTGTGTGATCCACAGGGCCAAGGCAGGCTGTGGATCCCCAAGGCAGCAGGTGGGCCAGCACTCCCTGTTCTTGGCCTCTCCTGCCCTCTCCTACAGAATGTGGAGCCCTGCTCAAACCACAGCTGCCCAAGAGGTCCTGCCACCAGCCTGCTCCCTCATGCTGTTCACCGAGGAACTGGCAAAACTCCCTGTGCCTTTCCTGCCCAGCTACTCACAAAGAGTGGAAGCAACTGCTTGGGTTGAGAGTTGCCACACAAGGCAAAGGATCTCAGTAAGCCGTGGGGAAGCATAAGGTGAGGAGAAAGAGGGAACAGGAAGGACAGAGAGAACTTCCTCTGGCATCTCTGTAAACCTCCTAGCTAGACACTGGTCATCACCACTGGCCATATGCCTGCAGTTATCACCTGGTGTCTCTTGGCCTGACTTTGTGGAAGCTCAGCCCTGCCAGTCTTGGGAGCATCCATAACAGAGTTGAGATCCTTCTCACTCTTCCAGTCTCCTTCCACGTGTGTCAACCTGGACTCTCCTGCAAGGCCAGAGGACAAACCTCAGCCAAATCCCAGCAATGGCAGGTGCACCAGCTGACTGCAGACAGTTTGATGAGAATGCTGTGGCACTCAGCCTCCTAGCACAGCATGGAGATGCCAGTGCACCCTGCTGCCCCATCCTGTGTGGCACAGTCCTTCCCCAGGGCATTCAGCTCAGGGGAGAGCCCCATCCTTCCCTTCCAGCCCCCCAAGCCACTGCCAACCAGCTGAGCTCCTGCTCTCTGACCCCTGGGTGGTGTGGCACTTCATTAACCTGGGCTGACAGGTCAGCAAGCACAGCCCCTTCCTACCACAGCTCCTGCTCCTGCACAGCTCGGCCGGGGAGAACGTGACACCAGCTCATTAGGACAAATTATTACTCTATAACCCCTGCCGCAATGTCCCTTAATATGCCTATTTAGCAAGAGACAAGTCCTGGTGGGCTCCTCGGCATTAAAACAACCTCACAAATCACCAGAGGCACAAGCACTGTGATCTCAGATTCCAGGGCCGGAGGAGAGGGTGGCTGTACCCCAGCTGGGTGGTGGAGGGGTGCAGGGTCCTGAGGTGTTCCCCTGCAGCAAAATGAAGCTGCTGGTGTTGCTGAGGGGATGCTCTGCAGGCAGAGAGTTCTGTCTGGCTGTGGCTCACTGTGCAGCCAAACATGCCCAAGCTTCAGTACAATGAGGTGATGTTCCCTTGTTGAAATCCTCTGAGGAAGTATTCTGGGATTCCCATTCAAACTGCTGGCCCTGCTTCCCTCTGCCTTATCCCTGCCCAGCTCTGCCCTCAGCACTACCATCAGTGTCATGTTCCACAGGAGACCAATAAGAAATGTTTCACTGTGATATATATGAAGTCAGTGCCTGACTTCTCAAATTCATCCACAACACTAACCCTACCTGCTAACTCCTTAACCAGCTATGCCAGAGAGCAAGTTTGGAGGTTGATACTGCTGGCAGGTACCGTGTGCTGCCTCCCTGCATGAGGCAATGCTAAATTTCGGGGGATCAGCTCACTGCACGTGAAAGCAGTTGGCTCACACCTTGTGGGGAGAGCAGGGCTGCAGCCTGGCTGGGGCTAGTCCAGGGATTACAGAAACACTGCAGTTTTGGGCACAGCGAGTGAGATATCACAGGGGAGGACAGAAACGTGGGCAAATGTCAGAAGAAGGCTGCTACCAAACAGGAATAGGGAACATGAGGAAATCAACCTCCAGCCTGACCTTTAGGAGAGGGAAAAGAGAAAACACTGGTTCGGGCAACAGTGAGAAGGGACAGCAGTGTCATGCCAGGCAGGAGAGAATGAGGAAGAAAAGTCATGGAAAGAAGATAAAGTGTGAAAAGCGTGTGATGCCAAAGCCAGAGGAGTGCAGGAGGAGAGCAAACGGACAGAGAAACGAGGGACTTGAGAGAAAGAGAGGGAGGGAGGAGGAAAGGAGGAGAAAAGAGCAAGAATAGCCACGCAGCGAGGAGCACGCGGGCGAGGCAGAGCGCTGTAACCAGGGTTGTGAAGCATGAAAAGGGAAGAATCTGCCTGTTCCTTTCAGCGCTCGGAGCATGGCGCTCGGTGCTGACCTACACTGTGCCTGGCTGTGATCACGTTTTCAGGGCCACTGCCTGCCGATCCCAAACAATGATGGGGAGCCTTTGAAGTCAGAGAAAGAAGCCGCAATGTGAACTGGGGACTTTCTTTTTTTTTTTTTCCCCCTTTTTTTCCCCCCCCGTTTTTTTTTAAGGGACGGGGGAACTTTTTTTTTTCCCCCTTTTTTTCCCCCCCCATTTTTTTTTAAGGGACGGGGGAAGGAGGGAGGAAAAGGAAGGCCTGAAGTGGTGGGGGGAAGGATGGGGGAGAGGTTGCAAGCACAAAACAGAGAGCTGCTCTCGGTGGGGTGCCCCGAAACGAGAGAGACAAAAAGAAAACAAACAGTTTATGAGTAGGGCACATGCTGCCTGTGTCTGCGTGCCCCGCGCTGCCGGCCCCCCGTGCTCCCAGGGAGGCTTCTGTTCCCCAGCAGTGATGGATGGACGCATAGGGCCATTCAGGCCTGCCATGTTACAGCAGCAGTATTTACATAACACTGGCCTTCCACCGGTCACCTCTGACACTGCCCAGCCCGGTCCCACCCCAGCCAGCCCAGGCCCCTCTGATGCTGCTGGACTCAGGCCATGAGCTCCCCAAAACTGGGCATCGGGGGTCCCCACTGCTGCAGGGATGCTCTGAGCCCAAACACACCGCAGCCAGTGCTGCTGGCACCTCTGAGGTGAGGTCCCACCACTGTCACTCCTGCCCCCAGGCCTGCTGTGGTGCCTGGGAGAGAGAGGAGCAGTGGGAGAGTCCAGACGTGGTGATGCTGCAGGGAGTACCACACAGAGACACAGGGAAGGGAGTGAGAACGCCTCGGGTGACACACGAGGAGCTCCATGGTGCTCCTGGGGCCATGAGGAAGAGCCAGGGACAGCAGGAACTGCCTCAGCGTGGCAGGGACTTCCCAGTAATAATCACTGGAGGTGGTATGGGGAGTCTCTTAAATGCCTCATGCCCATGTGCCGGGGAAGAGACACAATCACCTTTCATTTCTCTGGGCTAGAGCCTCTAACTCTTACCAGGCACAGACTGAGTGACCATCCAGCTCTAGGACACTGTGAAACTGGTTTTTTTTTTTTGTAGCAAGACATACCATGAGTGTCTAGGTAAAAGGAAAACCTAGAAAAGCTAAGATTCTGCTGGAGACACAGAGCTACTTCCATCCTACTACCATGGTGCTGCAGTCTGAATAGATAAAAATGTGCCAGAGGAGGAGGAGAACATGCACATCACCATCTTAAATTATGTGAACTGAGCTCAGCAAAACTTCACAGTAGATGGAGACTGGATCCTATTCAGTGAAAGGACCATATCCATCTCCCCCAGCCCACATGGATGAAGATAAAGCAGTACCCTCCCCACCAAAGCCCTTACACACTTTTTTTATCTGTA
This sequence comes from Acanthisitta chloris, assembly GCF_000695815.1. Lineage (NCBI taxonomy): Eukaryota > Metazoa > Chordata > Aves > Passeriformes > Acanthisittidae > Acanthisitta > Acanthisitta chloris. Next base: position 26,785 of record NW_008672573.1, on the reverse strand, counting down.
AAGATGGGGCAGTAGAGCTATCGAGCAAAACCCACAGTAACAAAACCAGGTGCCCAGAAAAACTGGTGGACAAAGACAAAGACAGAATTAGGACATACACAGGCCATGTCTGCATTAGATCTTCTTCTGTTTCCATCTCTCTTTATAACTAACAATGCCCCAGAAGTTCTAGTGCAGACACAGCCACAGTGAGCAGGCCATCAAGTGTGAGACACGCAGAGGAAAAGAGAACCCAGGAGGGCGTAGTGACATACCCATTGCAGTCTGAAGTCTCTCCTACCTTTCGGAGATTTCAAGGCCTGGGTTCTTGCCTCGTTTTTAGCTCTAAATTCACTTCATTCTGGAGAGGGAAGAGAAAGGAGCCAATTAACAAACAGGGTTCACCTGACCAAAAGCCAAAGCACAGATACCACAACAGCTGTGTACGAACCCAGCTGCAAGTGGGGCCAGCATGGGACACGCAGACTTCACAGGGGAGCAAAGTGCTTTCCTGCCTCTGGCAGCACCCTTGAGTGCCACACACCTCAGGAGACACCCCGTGCTCGAGGCTCCTACTGAGGCTTGGGAATAATTTCACATAGAGAGAGCAGCTCTTACTGCCCTGAATCCTGCTCCCTGGGTACCAAAGACAGACCTCATGCTGGTCTGCACCACACTTTGCCCACACATCCAAGGCTGCCTCCTGCTCCATGACAAATTTTTCCCTTTCCAGTCTTCCCATTTCCACTGCTGACCCCTCTTTCCCAGAGATTCATCAATGTGCTAATGCCAAGCCCCCCCTTTCACACCAGTGGGGCACAAGATAATGGGGTGCAGGACTGGATCTCAAGGCACTGAACCCCCTTATCCACTCATCTGTGCATTTTCCCTCCTGGAGGATGCAAAGAGTGAGGAGGAAAGAGAAAAGGGACAGGGGAAAAAAAAGTCACAGCAAAACACATGAAAAGTAAATTGAATTATTTAAAACCATATGTTCCAAAAATGTGACAGAGCATAAAGCCGTGCCGTGAGACTTCTGGAGGGGTTTATCCTGCGCAGGCAGAGTGGGAGGAGAGCTCGTGGAGGAGGAGAACTGCTCCACAGCCCGACAGGGACTTGTCTCTCCCAGAGCTGGGAGGTGGCTGGGAGCACAGGGTGGCTGCACGCACAGTGGAGAGGGTGCTTGGCCCACTCCTGCAGTTTCTGCTTTGCAGCCCTGCCAGGACAGCTATCCCAAGTGCCCAGAGTGGCAGTGGAATGACAAACTGCCCCGAGGTCAGGCACAGTGCGTGCGTGGCTGAATCCAGGAGCCCAGACTGCCTTCAGCACACGTCCCTCTGGGTGCAGTGTGTGTGCTGTGACAGCCCCTCGCAGGGACCCTCTTCAGCCCCTTGGTGGACAGAAGTGAGCAGGACTCGGCTCAGGGGACTGTGTGCTGTCACTGTAGCGTTTCGGGGCGCTGGCACTCCGCGTGTGGCCACCCCTGCCCTCACTGCCTGCACGCCGAGCCAAAGAGAGATGCTGGGTGCTGGCTAGGACCCAGAGCGGGAAGGAGCTGCTGAGATATCCCAGATGGATGGATGGACATGAGCGCAGGGAGCCCCTGGGGTGAGGAAGATGCACAACCTGCCTGGCTCCTTCCTTTCCCACTCAAATCCTGGTGCTCACAAGGCTGAGGGCACGGCTGGAGTAACAGCTCCCCCACTTGAGGTGCTTCTCCCACCCTGGCACCTTCGGTCCTTCTGGCTCTCGTCCCCTCTCCCACCTTTTTCTTCCCTTTGTTCTTCCTTTCTTCCTTGCTCCTTCCATCTCTTTCTCTGCCACTCTGTCATGCTCTTTTTTCTCTCCCTCCCTTTTGTTCTCTCCTCCTTTCCCGAGCTCTCTGCCTGTAACTCTCTCTGCCTTCCTGGCTTCACTCCCTCGCCCCTGCGCGCAGTCAATTCTTGGGTTTGAGTTTTTAATTGTTTTTTTTTTCCTCTTTTTTTTTTTAACTCCTCTTCTTTCGGCCGCAGCTTATCAATGATGCAAGAGGAATAACGCCAATTTACTTAGAATGTGTAATCCCCAAATCAGATTGGGGGATTGTATGAGGCAATATGACCTTGCATATGTCTCCATTAAAGCCAGCCAGGCCTCCTCTTGTATTCTGTGTTCCCAGTACATATTTAGACAGATAACGCTAATTGTACTTGACATGTCCTCTTAAGGATGGACTCTTCCCTCCCCCAGCTCTGCTTCCCTGCCTGACAATGTGCCAGAGCTCAGCCCGCTCGCTCGCAGCGTGGCATGGCACCCGGGGGCCGGACGGTGGGCACCGCTGGACGGGCACCGCACACCTCCCTGCAGGGAGTGGGACTGGAGAGCACAAGGAGCACGGGCACGGGGAGTGCTACTGGGACATGGCTAATCTGAGATTACACACTGTTCCTGTGTCAGTCGTGGATGCTCCAGGAAAAACGGATTTGGACAAAGAGAGGAGACTCCTTCACCATGGCCAGCTTCGAAGTCTCCCTCCTTTGCAATGAAGGGTTTCTACCCTGCAGGTCTCAGCTCCCACGTCCAGGCATAAAGCTCTTTGGGTAAATATTCATACTTGGCTGCTGGGCCACAGCTCCAGCTTCTAGGGAACGTTGCTGGAAAATCAAAATCCTAGAATAGTTTGGGTTGGAAGGGACCTTTAAAGGTCACGTAGTACAATCCCCCTGCCGTGGGCAGGGACACCTTCCCCTAGCCCAGGCTGCTCCAAGCCCTGTCCACCCTGGTCTTGAACACTTCCAGAGATGGAGCATCCACAGCTTCTCTGGGCAACCTGTGCCAGTGCCTCACCACTCTCACTGTAAAAATTTTCTTCCTTATATCTAGGCTAAATTGTCTCTCTTTTAGTTTCAAACACCACCCCTTGTCCAATCACTAGAGGCCCTGCTAAAAAGTTTGTCCCCATCTTTCTCATTAGCCCCTGAAGAAGTGCTGAAAGGCTCCTCTTCCCTGTACATCCCCACTCCTGAGCAGACAGGCAGGAGGAGGAGGGGAGCTCATTCCAAGCAAACCAATGGATCCAAACTCTTCGCCAAAGTGGACTCAGATTTTTTTTTTTCCCCTTGACACAACATCCTAATTCGACTTTTTCAGTATCTTTCCTTCAACAACCTTTTTTCCTTCCTCCCCTTCCTACCCGGCAACTGCGCATTTATTAATTCATGAGGCACTAATTAGTTCTTTGTTTAATTTTGTGTTAAACAGACTGACCGGAATGATAACGACTTGCAGCGTTGCATTACGGTCCCCAACCGCCCCTGTTTTCTGACAACAAGGGAGCGCAGTGAGACTGGCGTGATGAACCCCAATTCCCACTCCAGTTGCACTTCATTAAGTCAAAATGTGACAAGAAGCTTAGAGAGCAACTTTCAGATCGGATCGCACATAACAATTGGGCAGGAAACTTTCCGAGGGGGAGCGGGAGAGGCGCTGGCAGCGAAGGCTGGCACCGCGCAATTCCCGCTGCGCCTGCCTTAAAGGAGCAGGCTCGGCTGAGGGCACGTGCTGGCAGCGAGGGAGGAAGAGGAGAGCAAGGGCAGCAAGCCAAGCCAAAGGCAGGGCAGGGCAGGACAGGAGGCAGCGCTGCTTTCCGCTCCCCTCGGCCTCCTTCGCGGTGACGGGCTGTGTTGGTAGCCTGTGGGATGAGCAGAGTGGAGACCAGTGGGATTCTCCCTCAGTGGGTCACTCTGAGGGCATCTGTAGGCACCTTCAGCTCCATGCCTCAGTGTCCCTCCTGTAGCTCTACAGTGGTGATCCTCAGCTGCTCTTCCGTTGTCAAGGACTACACAATTCTCACGGAGCCCCTAAGTTGCAAAGGGAGAGGTTGGATACTGACACCCACACTGCTCAAAGGAGAAGGAAAGGGACAGCTCTGACACCAGGGAGAGGGACAGCTGCTCTCTGGGGAGTGTGCTGTGCCTTCCTTCAACTTTGTGCAGCGGCACTATCAAGTTTTGAAACTGTCCTGATCAGTCTAGTCTCAGCAATAAGCATAGTAGACCACAAAGCACACACCCAGCACCCTGTGCTCAGCCCTGTGGGTGGGAGTGCAGCCACCCAAGTGCTGCCCAACCTCGAGTTCTGCTGAGGGCCACATGTGCCTCACTAGTACCAGCTGTGGCACAGTTTGGGTGCATGGCCACGTGTCTGATCTGGACCAAGCATCAAAACAAAAAGCACCTGAGCATGACTTACTCCTCAGCACCAGCCAACATGGGACTGACAAACATGACACAGCCTGGACCATGAGCAGGCTCAGCTGGACCTGTCCCAGCCTTGCTGGCACAGGAGGTCACAGCTTGTGACCACCTCCTCCAGTCCTTCTGGCTCACCAAAGGGCAGTGAAATGCAAACAGCCTACAGGAAAGTGAAAAGGGTCTTAAAACACCTCTTGAGAGGGTGTATATGTGTGTGTGTGTGAAAAAGAAAAGATGACTTCCTCAGTGCACAGAACATGGAAATTTTGCCACAAATCAAATATGTCTTCTGCTGTTGCATGGACAACAGCTGTGGGAATAAGCCAACACCACCCAAAAGTGAAATGAGCTGTGAGGTCTCAATGCCTTTTCTAGAAAGTATTTTTCCACACTTCTCACCCCTCTTTCTTTTGCCCCAGGACTCATCCCTAGGTTTGCTCTGTAGAGGTTCAAAGCTCAACTAAGGTCCAAAACACTGGTGGAGTGCTGTGAGGGACTCTCTGAGGGTGGCATCAGGACTGGGGAGGGACACTGAGCTGTGTGTCCTGGGCAGGGCTCTGCAGCCAAAGCCTCTGAGCCTCGTGGGATGCCTGCACAGCATCAGTCTCTACGTGCACTATCAGTGTTTTCACCTGAGTGAGCTCCAAGCGTACGAGTCTTTGGGAAAGGGGCCAGGCTGCAGCAAGGTACCACAGCATGGTGTTTGCCAGTACACTCACAGCTGAACAACACACAGATCTGAGAGCAGACGTGTTTGTGCTGGCTTCCATCTTTCATGAATCTGGAATGCAGCAGGGACCTCTGTGACTGACAAAAACGCTGTTCTTCCATGACAGAAATCCCAGGAAGACACCACATCCCTCTAATTTCAGTTCTACATATGCTCTGGATCCCATAAAAAGGCATATGTAGGTATTAGCACTCAGATGGAGGGGTGGACTGGTGTCCAGTAAGGGCGAAAGCACCATTAACATCTGAAGCAAGGACAGCTGAGAAGGTCCAGGATTGCTGGGCACATGAAACACCCCTCACTGTCACCAGCCTGACAAGCCTTCTTGGTTTTGCTGAAGGGCTGGAATATCTTGGCTGCTCTGCAGATCCAGATGTGCAGCCTCACCAAACTATCATCTCCTACCAAACTTGGGCTGCTCAGGGAAAAAGACATGGGCTGAAGGAGAGGAAAGGAAACCCTTTCTTGGCTGCCATTGCAAGGCAATACCAGCAGAGCAACACAAGCCAAATCCATCCACAGCTGTAGGGCTACACAGCTGCCAGTGCTCTCAGCAAAGTTTTGTGCTGAATATTAACAAGCATCCCAAATAGGTCATGGTTTGCCCCTTCTTCCTAAAACAACACACTGAAATGTCCTAGACTCTATCCCCAATCCTCTTTAACCAGGAAAACTCTCCTCCCAGGATTATGGGCCCACTGCCCCCCTTCTCTTCCCCTCCATCTGGCTGGGAGCAGCCTGGGACCGAGCACTCTTCCCAGCCCTAGGAGAACCCTGCAGTTTCCCTCTCATAAAAAAGAAAAATGGGAGCTATAAAAAAGGCAAAGAAAAGAAAAGCAAAGCAAAGGGAAATCACTGCAAAGGAGGAAAAGAGCAAAGCCCCCCTTTCCTTCCCACCCTGTCCCCATTACCTGCCTTCAGCACTGGTAGAGCTTCACTGCACCTGAGGACTCCCCTTGGCACAGCTCTCCCCAAGGAGATCCTGCCCTGCCTCTCACCCTGTCCTCTGCTCAGACCTGTTGGGCACAGCCCAGTCCAGCTCAATAAAGGAGGAGGAAAATCAGCACTGGACAGTAGAAAAGGGACTGGGAACATCCTGGAGGTGACCTGAAGCTCTGTGCCCTTTGGCCACTTTGGGAGTGCTGGAGCCAGGCACGGAGCAGAGACAGGGACAGCATCACTGCCAGTCCCAGCTTCCCAGCACTGATGGCATCCAGGACTGGGAAAGGCCCTGGGTCCTCACCCACAGCACAGCTACAGCCCAGCACAACGGGAGAGGAATGCCAAGGGGGGATCCCAAGGAGTTCACCTCCCTCCATGGCATCTGTAAAGCACAGCAGTCCCCAAACTTGGCATTCGGCAGCCCTGGGCTGGCTCCTGCTAATTTGCTGTCAGGCTGCCTAAGCAAACCAATTAAAACTAATCATTAATTATAAAAAAGAGAGAAAGAAAAAGACCCTGAACAAATGGAGAACTGGAAAGGGCATGGGGAAAACAAGGACAGGAGGGAGCAGAGTGAGAGAAGAGAGCTTGAGAAAGGGACAAGGTGGAGGGAGAAAAAGGCTTTAAAATCCCCAGTGCAGAGCCTGGGATGAAGGCAGCAGGAGGGTGAGTGGTCTCCCAGGGCAGGGTGGGGAGAGGCAGAAGCGAGGGAAGATCCAAGGGAAAAGCGACAGTGCCAAGGACGGCGAGGCACACGCTGAGCACAGACCCTGCTGCGCTGGGACCTGCTGGCACTGACACAGTCACCCACACTTTCTCCATCCCAGCCCCAACAGAGTGCTGGCACGAGCTGCAGTTTGGCAGAGGAGAGGGCACCTGCCATCCTGCGAGACAGGCCAGAGGAGGAGGAGGAGGAGGAGGAGGAGGGTGCATGGGAGCAGAGCAAGCGAGGAGAGCAGAGCGTGTGCCACGACTGGGGAGCAGTCCCTCCACCTCGGGGCTCCCCTGAGCACATGCCTCAGACAGAGATAAAAAATGGGGTATTTGTGCAAAGCCCCTGACTGTGTGGGTTTGGGGGGGGCCCTGGCTCTCTCCCCTGACTCCCCGGCGGTGGCGGAGAAGTCGCAGCTGTGCGCGCCCCGTTTTGTTCCATGGACCCGAGAGCTTCCCAACGCCCCTTTCGAGGAGCCTCAGCCCACGTCGAGCTGGTGGATGGCAGAGAGGTGGGGGCAGTGCCATGGAAACGCCTTGCCGACCCCCCCTCTGCCCCCTTTGAGGAGCTGTCAGGACCCTGAGTGAGTGTCACACGACCCAAGGACCAGGCGTGACCAAGCCTATTTTCTGCCTCAAATTTGATTGATTAAAAAACTTTTTAGGAAAACCATGTTAAAAGACAAAAAAAAAAAAAAAAAAAAAAAAAGGAAAAAAAAAAGCTGAAACAGAAAGGGACAAGGGGGTGGGGGGAAAAGGGAAAGGCTTCTGTGCTGGGTTTCCCTGGCAATAGCACCAGGGGACAAGTGTCAGAGGCAGATAAACAGCATAACCAGGCCGAAAATAAAGGTCAAAGGAAGCATGAAACTTAACACAACAGTGATTAAGATAATGATGAAGCAGGGGACCCCAGGAAAAAAAAAGTGTGACACACAGAAACACACATATATGCTCCAAGTGATGGCCCAAGAGACCTGGTACGTGGGAAGAGGTGATGGGGCTTGCTGGGCCCTGGGGGTACCTGGAGAAGAGTAGAAATGGAGGAAAAACCAAAGTCAAGGATTTGGGGAGAGGAGGTCTGTGATTTCCCCCTGGGCTGGTGGCTCTATGTTGAGCCTGCCCAAAGCCAACAAGTGCCAGAGCCAAGGGGGTCTGTCCCAGCCAAGCTGTGCTTGAATTTGCAACCAAATTCCTCAAAAGAGTTTCCCTGATGCCAGAAGGATTCCAACTGGGTGTGAGTTGGGGAGACCCTGCTGACACCAACGGAGCTGTGCTGGTTTATGCTGGCTCAGGATCTGGCTCTTTGCCCTTAAGCAACTGGTATAAAAAGCCTCAGAGAAGCCAAGAGGGATGGATGCTGGGCAGACCTCCCTGCCCACCTCCTGTCACTTGCCAAGGCTAATTCTGCAGAGGAATGCCCAGAGAGGCTGAAAGATTCAGAAAGCAAAGCCAAGAATGCCATACCCTTTGGCATTTACCTACTCCATCTCCAAACCTCTCAGATGATCTCACTTTTTTGGAGCCCAGCTCATGACTTTCAGTTGCCTGGGACTGGCTGTGTTCTATGGCCAAGAGGCAGCAAAGAAACTGCAAATTGTTCACCAGTTTCTTCCTCCCTGAGTCCAGGACTTTAAAGCTTGTGCAACTGAACACACGGATACACAAAAGGCTTTCCACTTTTTCTGCATCACCTTCCCATTGGGAATAACTCTGATCCCTTGGAAAATGTCCCTGTTCTGCCTTTTCTGGCATGCCAGAGTCATGGTGCAGAGCCACATTCGGGGTTCACTGGGATGGGATGGTGCCTGCAGCCAGCACTGAGCTTCCTTGTCCCGTGCACTTGGCCTCCAGGTCAGGAACCTCTACACCTCACTCATTTCCTCAAGTTTGCACCACTCACCCCAATTCTGACAGAACACTGGGCAGAAAAGACTGTTCTTCCTGCCAAATATCTTGGGGAAAGTAATTTTTCAGTCGAAAATTTTCTTCCCTGTAGTGTTTATCACGAAGAAAAGCAAAGAAATGTTTGAGGCTGAAAAAGGTTGGAAAAAGTGCTACATATACATTTATCCACACACACACTCTGAATCTCACTTGGTCAGAAAGCTGTTTCCCATCAAATATGTTTCAATGCAAAATTTCCAGCATCATATTCATGTGTCTCCCCCCTCCCCCATCATTTATATTCATGGTCTTTTGTAAAGAATGATTCAATTAAACCACTGATATTCCTCGCTGGAGGAGTCTGCACAGTGAGAGGAACTCCCCAAAAGTAACACTGGGCCAGGCAAGGCTTTGTCTGAGCATCCACTAGAGATGTGCAGGGTAGAGGAGCTGGGACACCAGCACCTCACACCTCCAGAAAAACTGCTGTTGAGGAAAAAATAAAATCACTGCTCTGATCCCTGACATTATTGGCTGAAAAATGTGATTTGAAAAATAATAATGGAAAACAAGGTCTTTTTTAATTTCATTTTTGAGCCATTACGGTTCATGTTTTCCTTCTTTTTTTTTTCCTGCTTGGTAATCAGAAGAGCAAGAAATGTGATTAAAAACTAAAAAAACAAGCAAACAGTGAAAGCTGAGATTCTCCTTCACTCTCCTGTGTCCGGAAACAAGGACTTGAAGGGAAAACACCAAATGTCCTCAGGCACAGGGTACAAGGAGGGGTTGGCAATGTTGTATTTTGCTTAATGCTGTTATGAAAGGTACAGAAAGTCAAATATACTGAAGAGACTTGTAAAGGTGTTCTTTAAAGGTGTTCTGAAAAGTTTTTTTTCCCTGCACATCTGATAACAAAGGTGTAACACATGCTCAGCCGCGTGCACAACCCTGTGATGGGGTGAGAAACTAGTGCTGGGGCTGTGTGTGTGAGACTACTAAAGTTAAAATCCCCTCAATGCCAGAGCTGGTTCCTTTTTTACTCTTTGCAAGGAAAACCAACCCTGTCTCTCCAAAGAGACAGTGGAACCTTGAGATTTTCTGCCCAGATGTCGCATTACAGCTCAGCAATCAGAGACCACTTTTATCAAGATCTTTTTTTTTGCATTTTCCAACGAAAATAATACTCTGCATTTGCAAGAGCTTAGAGCAAAGATCCCTTTCACCTTCTAACACGCTTAAACTGATTTATCTTGTTCAGAAGGAAAACACAGCAACTTTGGCAACAAAACTAAAGGGAAAAAGGAACACGCCAGATCTGAAAACAACCTGGAGTGAAGGCACAGACACTTTCCCAGCAGCACACCTTCCCTCCCCTCTCCTGGCAGCCTCAGCCCAGCAAAGGAGCAACTTTCCCTGCCTGCTGCTCTCTGACACAGCACTGCTCAGTCCCCACTGGCACAGAACCCTGCCAATGCCCAGTGGGCTCCAGGCTGCCCAGGCAATGGGCTCGCAGGGAACATACTCTGGCACGTGTGTCCCTACACATGCAGGACCCAACAATCACACACACCTCCCAGACGTGTGTGGAGCACACAAAACTCCCTCGCCATGGCCGAGGAACTGTCAGGAGAACACAAGCAAAAGCTGCTTCTTGACAGCGAGTCATTTATATTTTAGCTTCGTTCCATTATCCTAACGAATCCTTCATCAGCAGATGCAATATTAACAGCAGAAAATCAGCTCATTACATCCGGGGGGATTTCATCAAGTTGACAATCATATATGCAGCTACCCGAGCCTGGAGAGGACAGGGCTCTCGTTATTTAGTTATCCTGGTTTCATCTCAGAGGCTTCTTTCTTTCTTTCTCTTTTTTTTCAGGGGGGTGATAGTTGGAGGTGAGGTATCCCAAACAACCACCAGACCCCAGAGCTCTCAGGATGCTGGTCCACAGACAGATGCACTCAGCTGGGAAATGCTCCAGCCCATCCACAGGAGCAGCAGCTGTTAAAAGGAGAAAAAACCCTCGCACAATCTGCACCCTCTGTAGCTCTGAGGGTGTTTCTCTCTGGAGTTCTGACTCCAGGAGGAGGTTTGCATCCTATACAGCTCCTGCCCTGTGTCTAGGAACATCTGGAGTGGCTGTTCTGGTTCTTCTGCTCCAGGCAGGACTCTGAAGGGTCTCTCTGTAGTGCTCCCAGAGGGATAAGATCCATTTAAAGAGTCTGGGATTTTGTGATGAGCTTCCCAGGCCAGGAGCAGAAGAGGTAATCCAGATGAGTTGAAGGTGAGGAGAACAGGGAGAAGTGAAGGATGAGTTCAGGAGGTTGTGAGGCTCTTTCCTACCTTGTCTAGCATTAAGCAGCACAGCTGAGGCAGCCAGAGGAAGCTGCCATGGCACCTTTAGGTGCTGCACTAGAACATACCTGAAAAAATTCACAGATCTTCTTGTGCAACACTGAGGTGAAAACTTCGAGCCTTTGTTCTAATTCCCCATATATTCTTGCTTTAAAATGATGGGAATGGGCACACATATTTCAGGGTTACTCCTGGTTTTCACAGCCATCCCAGGGCTGGGAAGCTCTGCAGCAGAAAGGCAGCCTCACTCACCATGAGGGCTGACAGGAGCTCCCTGTGACTGCACCAGACACACCAGCAGCTCCCCAGGCAGCTCAAGGTGGAGCATGAAACCCCCACAGGGCTGTCAAAAAACCAGCAACACTGCAAAGCATGTTCCTCACTGCCTGCACACCTGGGGCCTGGCTAATACTGCCTGAAAAGACCTTCCTGCTCTGACTCCCCTACTAAGGATCTCCCTCAACAACAGCAGTCTAGGAAGTCCCTGGTACCCCAGTCTGAAGAGTCACTGCCTGCAGCCTCAGGCTCCTTCCCTGCCTACAACGGAGCTCTTCTGCCCACCTTGAGATTCCCTAGAGGAATGAGGATCTCCTGCTGAGTTCTCACTCACACACAGTGGGTGCCTTTGCCACCATGTCAAGCAAAGCCTGGTGATTTCAGCTGGAGAGCAACAATCTGCCTACCAGAACTGCCTCTTTACCAGGGGATGAAGCTGGAGAGACCAGTCTGGAAGTGGACATGGACCACTCATGGCAGATACCAGCTTCTGGACAAGCCTCTCTGCTGCTCAGCCTCAACCACCCAGCATAGCTGAAGGAAGAAGTTGAGCTCACCTCCTCCAGCTCAGAGGGGGCTGGGATGGGCATTTTACATTTTCCCAGCAGGGCTGGATTTCTGCACAGCAAGGAATATGTTCCTGGGATGTCAAGTCCAATCTCTACTGCGCTCTGACAGATTTAAGCTCCAGTTTGTCCGACAACATCCCAAAGTGTAAGAAACTGGGGGCAGACTCTCTAATCAGGCTGTAGGACAAAGGCCTGGTCTGACCCTGTCACTTCCACTTACTCCTGCTGTCCATCTTGCTCCCCCCACCCTCTCGGCAGCCTCCCTGCCCACCCTGGGCTGCCCTCCCTCCCCTAACACAGCTGGGCTAATCCTGCTCCTCCCGCGTCCAGCGCAAATCCTCCCCAGAGTAAACCAATCCTGGGAATTTTTATTAGATTATCAGCCTGCCAGCTCAGTGCTGGCTGGACTAATCCTAATCAGGACTGATTTCTATTAGCCAGCTTCAGGGAGGAGCTGTGCTGTCCCAGCACCCCAGGCCTACACTGGGGGAGCCCGAGGCCTTTTAGCCCATTCCATACAAATTTTCCTTTTAGAAAGGAATAAATTTAGCCCAAATCTAAAGGTCTTGGGTGGGCTGTGTGGGGCAAACTGTCCCTACCTTGTACTGAGCTGCAGGAGAAGCCAAAGGGGTCCAGGCTCCACAGTCCCTCTGGTCCCAGCCCCTGGCTGGTGGGGCCAGTTAGTGCCACATGGAAAGATGCTTTGTGGCAGGGGATGTGAGCCTGCTGGGTAGCAGGCTGAGATGATGGGCTCATTTCAGACAAGAGGACAAGCAGCCACAGCTTGAGTGACCAGGACAGAGTTCGCAGTGCTGGCTGAGTCAGCAAGGTCTCCATGCCCCATTACCCATGCCCAAAGCAATCTACTCTCACTTCCCTCCCCATTCTATTAAAGCAAACTGTCGCTCAGGTATTTCTCTAACCCCATCCCTGGCCCTGGAACTGACCCCACTGAAAATGTTTGCACTTTACTGAGGCTGGTGAAAGTTTTGCTGCCGACTTAACAGGATTTGAGACAAGCCACGAGGGCAGCTTGAGCAGGGAGTTGAGAAGAGAGGGCTGTGTCCCTGCCTCTGTCCCCTCGTCCCATCCTCTCGCTCTGTGCTG
>NW_008672573.1:11501-13958 GCF_000695815.1 Acanthisitta chloris | reverse complement strand
ACAGCCAGCTGCGATGCAGCCGCTCTGCTGCCGCAGACATCAGGCACGGAGCACTCAGGAAAGCCTCTCTTCCCAAAAGTGACCAGAGAGCTTTGAAACCTTCCAGAGAAGAGGGGCCATTTCAACCTAATTGCCGTTAAGCCTCTTCTAAACTTGTCTGCTCACCCTCTCACAACTGCACATCTTTAAGCTGCCTTCCAAAGGAGGAGGAATTGCCTGTGAGACTGACAGTTGCATTTCCCAGGGACCACAGAGGGTTCTCTCTGATGTGGTGCTCAAGTGAACAGGTTGCCCTTCCATACAACTAGAGGGAAAGTGATGCCCCAGGCTGAGATCAAGACTAATTGTGCTTTACATCCTTAGGAGAAGCCCCAAAATGAGAGCTGAGAGTCACAGCCCTGCCTGGAGCTCTGAACACTGTCCCTCTGCACCCAGCTTTGTGGGGGGGAAGCACCACACAGCCCCAACAAGGGAAACATGCCCTGAAGGAGCAACTCTACAGCTAGTGCCTTCAGCCACTCCATGCTGCATCACTCAGGACCTTGTTCTGTGCTCAGGGGCTCAGTGTAAATCACGAGTAACTGTCCAGAACATCAGGCTGTAACTCAGAGCAGCTCAAGCCCTCTTTCTCCTTTCCGGCCAGGCTTACAGCATCAGTGTTCCTCTGGTAGGTGGCAAGGTTTCCTAAGAGAGTTAACCAGATCCGGCTGGAATCAGAGGCTGCAGCAGGCTTCCTGATGTCAGAGAGAGAAATGGGGGACTTGGCCCAAACCCTCTAGAAACCACATCAAAAAGAGATGTGGGCGAGAGCCAAGAACAGATGATCCAACTGTGAAAGGGCTTTGTGTGTGTATGTGTTTGTGTGTGTGTGTGCGTGCAAGCTGAGGAGAGAGGAAAAATCAAAAGAAAGAGAGAAAGGAAAGAGGAGGAGTAAGAATGAGCAGAAAGATGGAAAGAAAAGGTGTGGAGGCACGAGATCAGGAAGGGACCAGAGCTGTCACAATGTGTGTGGCCTGTGTGCAGGCACGCGATGAACAACAAAACATGGCAACGATATATAATGGATGTCATGTGTTAATGATAAGCTCGGGTCAGGAGAAATACTGGGTCTGTCTCCAGCACCTCCCAACCCAGACCTCAAAGTGCTGCAGAACCATGGGGCCAGGTTTGTTTCAGTAAGGCAGAACAACTCTTTTGACCTCGGTGGAGCCACGGCAAGGGGCATCCTTTGGAAAACCCTCCACGCTCCTTCCTGCTCTGCTGCAAACCCAGGTGCTGCTCTGCTCCTGCGCATGGAGTGCTTCCCCAGGGGAAGGGAGAAAGCAGCAGATTTCCATGGGGGAGTTGGTGGAAGAGCTGTGGCTGAGGACCAGGAGGCTTGACTCCCAGTTCCGTGATTTAACCACCAAATCAAGGTTTAGCCTATTTAGAAGCAAAGCAGCATAAGCATTATACAGTGCTGGCAGGTTGGGGTCATGATCCCAGGTTCCTCACTTAGCACTGCCTTCCCTAAACCCATCAACAGTGGACTGAAGGAAGAATTCTGTGACTCTGCTTTGCCCTCACTGCAGGAGGTCCCTATGACACAGGGGTCTGCAACAGATAAATCAGATTACATATCTCTGCTGTGGGAGAGCAGCAGCTCACCCAAATCAGCTCCTCAGCTGAGTCTACTCCCCCTCTGAGGTATGCCCAGTGCCAGCAGACGCACCAGAGTGAGCACTGGCAAACATCCTCTCACAGCCCAGTGGGACACTGGGAGAGCAGCCAGATCCAAGGGTGGGTATGCCCCTCAGATGTCAGCCTGTCCCTGCAGCTGGGTGAGTAACTCAGGCTGGGGCAGACCTGATCTGGGGGTGTTTCTCGTTGCAGCCGTGAGCTCCGTGCCAGTCCCATGCTGCAGAAGGGATACTTTGCATAAATCCCCTCTACACTGTGCCTAGTGACTCCATGAGACACCTCTCCTTTCCCACCTTGCTGGCTGTGCCTCCCCTTTACATAATCTGGCAGGCAAACTTCAGGTAAGGGAGATGAGACCCAGGGACCAGTCAAATTCAAATCTCTTGCTGAGATCCATAGTCAGAGGGATAGAGAAGGAATACAAAGGCCTTTGTATCCAAAGGCTTGTACCATAGCCCAGATGTTGGCCAAAAATGCATGAGTACCATGGGCAGAGGCAAAAGGGAAGATGAGACACACAGCAAACTGGGGACAAGAGAAGAAAAGGGACTATGTGAGAGACACAACCAGGTGAACAGTGAGGACACCAAAAGATGAAATGGAATAAACCCAAGTTGCTTCAGTCCTTTACAAGAGCTCTGGTCTCAAGCAAAGACACTAATACACACCTGGGCTCACCACCCAGAGCAGCTGTGGTCACGTAGGGAATATGTGCAGCTCCATGTCCTCTGGAAGCTGGGCCATGCCTAAATGCAAAAAGTTTAGACTTTCCTCCCC